>NW_028236910.1:0-52046 GCF_017979445.1 Akebia trifoliata
TTCTTTTGAAAAATCTTGTTCTTATGAAAAATATTTTCTGAAAAATATTTTTTCTTGGAAAATATTTTTTCTAGAGAACACACTTTTTTTTTTGGAAAACTTTCTTTTCTAGAAAATATTTTCTTTTTATTCTTTGAAAATTCGATTTCCATTTTGATTTAAATGGCTCGGTCCATCATGATTGTTGGATCGAGGTGGACTGGGTCATTGTTGTAAAAGAATGAATTCTTTATTGGGTCGGTACAGCTATTTTAATTTCCAAAAACAACATTTTTGATCCTTGAGGACAATCATGCACTCTGAACTCATCATTCACATACATTCATCAATCAAAAGGTTCCATTCAATAAACAACCCGGGAACACCCACAATAAGTTCGAGTCATGGCCTATAGGGAAGGTTTCTAGACTCTAAGCTTACTACGTGCAATGCATTTTTATCTGACCACCCTTGCCCAAGCACACCTATATACCTTTCGATACGTGGTGACTTGGTTTGATATACTGCATAGGTGATAATTTAAAACTTCAACTCACTTCTCTGAAGCCAAAAACAGTCAGTTTGATCTCCAGTTGAGAGGTGGCGCACAATGCTGAACAAGGGCCCACTTAAATACCTCTCGTCTAGAATAAACTTAGTCTATCTCCCTCGTATAGTAGGGTACATCGGGGCAAGATCTTGCTTAGGCACCGGTTTTGACCAAGAAGTGCAATTGATATACTTAGATTATCTTTTACATACCTATGGGTACGAGTCAAGAGTTGTAGCTTTCGTAAATGATTTGGCATCCCACAGGGGGACCGACCACGTACTAATACTACGTTGGCAATCGAGACATGTGATTGTGTGGCTACAATAGGTCAAAGGCTCAGGTCGCTCCAGCCTGGGTGCATCAATATATCTCTCAGAATCACCTAATCAGACGGTATTGATACCCCAGTTTGATATATCCTAAGGTACATGACTGGAGTTGTGATTTTCATGAATGACGTCGCATCTCCGAAGAGACCGGGCCACGCACTTGTGCCACGTTGGCTACATGGGACGTGTAAGTGAGTAAAATAGTAAACGTGCATGTGGTGTGTGCAAAACAGAGTGAGGTGTGCCTGGGGCATTTTTCAAACACATGGGCCCATGGGTCTGATCACATCATCATACATTGAATTACATGAATACTTAATCAAGACTGATCACATTCCAGCACATCAACATTATGACCAACATCAAGCATGTATTCCAAATGATATTATGGCATGTTAGATAGGCAATTAACATAAACTAATAATATGGTCCAATCAAGGCTATCCTGGGGTGACCCTAACCGAATTGGTATTTCAAGGGATATCAAGCTGAGTACAGAATGATAATTGTTGGAACAAGATGTTATGATCAACCTTAAACAAAAAGATAGAAAATTATTAAGAATCACACCCAAAAATTGCCACATCAATCCGTTTGCTATCAAAAATTTATGAATGTTAGCCCTTTATAGCAATTGGAATACAAATCGATATTACTAACAAACCAATGTTTACTCACAACATACCAAAAAAAAATTTTATATATATTTTTTTTAGAATAAATGATCGTTCGTATATGGATTGGTGTGTTACGAATGAACATTGGTGTGTTAATAATAGCTTGAGGGTGTTCTTGCAAGAAACCAACACGTGAAGGTATTTTAATCGAAAATCCTTAAAAGCATTTTAATAAGAGGAGTTTACAAAAATAATGATTCTAAAAAAAATCGGCAATCGTTTTAATTAGAAATCCATTTTTTCTAGTCTCTTAATACCCTTTCTATCGAATTTAAATTAAAGATACTCCAACCAATCCTTATCATAATTTCTCTGAAAACTTTTTATTCAATAAGAAAAATAATTTTTTACCCTAATGATCAGGAGCTTGAATCAACGATGTGGGGCATGATCACAAGAACAGAAGTTCTTTTTCTTCAAGATTTTTATTTCTTTCATTAGAAACTTCGATTCCAAAATAATTTCTATGTTAAAAATAAAACAAAAGGTTGTATAATTTTTAAACAGACCGAAATGTGCTGAAACAGAACAAAAAGAAGAGAAAAAAAACTGACTGCAAGGCAACCCAACGTTCTGTTTTTCATGGTGGTGTGGCTGTAAAACACCATTAATTCCAATGTTCATTGTCTTCTTCCCTGCACCCATTAATTTCATGGTGGTGTGGATTTTTTTTTTAGATTTTGCAGAATAAAAATAAACCGTCCGCCATTAACGCTCCATTGGAACTCGAAACTGCAGCAAAGACGTTTCGTTGAGTGGCTTCTACAAATTGAACCATGATTTTCGCTTTGGATCAGAGATTTTTTTTTTACTTAAAGAAAAAAAAACAGCGAAGTCTGAATTTTGCTTCGGTAGGAGGAAGAGAGATCAATTTCCATCGCTTAATCTTGAGTTGGTTTTGAAGGGACTTACGTCCAAAGAAATCAACCACTTCAATAAAAAAAACTAATCGGGTGGATGCTTCGGCCGATCGAACCAAGAGACAAGTTCAGTCTCTTGTTGATGATGACAACATGAACTCTGGTTTTAAACCATTGGAGAAGATGGTGTGGGAATAAGAAGAGACAAATTTATTAATGACACACCCTTCACACTCACTAATGTTACTGTTTAAGTTGGTGTGAAAACGGGAAACCTATATCATTACTCATGCCACACCAACCCCACACTGCCTTTAGTGTTGACAGAACCTCAAAATTTCTCTTTTTTTTTTTTTTTTTTTTTTTAAACCTTTTTTTTTATTCCCTTCTTGCTGTCAATGTCAATGGACAGCCCTACTTCCCTAGAAAAAGAATTATTTTATTTGAAAAAAGCTTATTACACTTTTTTTTTTTTTAATTTTTTTTTAAAAGAAAACAAAAGGATGTCCAAGAATCAATCGCATGCACCCTAAAAAATAAGAAAACCTACACACGTAATAAAAATCAAAACTCATGGTCCAACAATCATCGTACTGTCTTCAATAAAATCAACCATTCCGAAATCCTTCGTTATTTAGGATCACCCTAAACAAACCTCGTTTAAACCACAAATATAATATTTAATAGATCCATAAGAATAATATGCCAAAATATCCGATATTCAAAGTCCAACGCAATCAATAATCGAACAATAAAAGATAAACAAACAAATAACAAACAACATAAACTGAACTAAAAAAAACTAAATAATAAAAAATAAAATAAAATAAAAAATAAAAGCTAGGTCAATATGGCAACGTACCCATACTTGGGGTTTTTCAAGTCTGATCCTCAATGTCCCCAGTGGAGTCGCCACTGAAAGTGCCCTCGATTTGCGGGGTGCGCGGATCCGCTTTTGACCCTTGAGGTTTGGGAGTCGCCACCTAGTTATTACGGTCTAGGAACCAAACTGACTCTAAAAAAGACAAACTAATCTATGAAAGAAAAAAGTCCGGGGATCACGTTACAGGGTTGGAAGGTGTTAAGCACTAACCCCGCCCGACCAAAGCCGGTCTCTACTAATTTCCCAAAAAAAGTTACATTGCTATAAAAAACCTAGATAATAAAAAAAAAGTAAGAAGTTATACCTTTCCGATAGCAAAGATCTTGTTCCCTCAGATCCGACAAAAATTACTCCTTGTACCGTGCTCCTTGCTTCGTTCTGTCTCCGGATTTGATTTCCGATCTCCGAGGCAAGGTATCTTTTTTTTCTTGGATCTGAATTCTTCAAGTTTGTTATGGATTTTGGGGTATTTTTAAAGGGCTTTTAGGTGTTTTTTAGGCTAAAATCGAAGAAGGGATGTTAGGTAAGGAGTTAGGACTCCAAAACTAGGGTTTATGGGAGGCTAGGGGGGCTTCTAGACTTATTTCTCTTAGGGTTTATGATTTGATCGAAAATAGGGTGTAGGGACCTTTATTTATAGATTTTTTTAAGGGTTGATTTGGATAGAGTTAGTGTTTAATTAGAGTTGTGTTTTAGTTAGAATTGTTTTAGGTAGAATTGTATTTTAATTAGAATTGTTTTATGTAGAATTGTGTTTTAATTAGAACTTTATTAGATAAAATTGTATTTTAATTAGAACTCTATTAGATAGAGTTATTATTTAATTAGAACTCTATTATGATTTTGACTTTTGGTCTTATTTGATTGACTTTTAATATTTTGACTTTAGTCTTAATTAATTGACTTTAAGTATCTTGACTTTAGTCTTGCTTAATTGACTTTAATTTTGACTTTAGTCTCACTTGACTAACTTTAATACCTTGACCTTAGTCTTGCTTGATTGACTTTAATTTTTTGGAGAACCCTCCTCCATTATATCTTTAATTCTTTGGACCCCTAAATAGAGGGGTCCTTAAAGAAATATCTCACGAACCCTCAACAATTTTTCATAAGAGTCCGATTGATCGATTTTTTTAATTCAAAATTTTAAATTAATTTCATTAATGTTTTATTTATTAATTTCCAAACTTTTAATTATGAAAATTGTGAAATTACCGTTTTGCCCCTGGAGAGGACTTTTCACTTTTTAAGTCGGTTTTTAATGTTCTAAGATGTTTTAGAATCAATTTTTCGTAAGGAATTCAATGTGAATGTTGGTTCATGTCATTTACGAAAATTTTTTTGTGTGAAATGGTCATGAACTTTATGAGGGACATTTTCATAATTTTGTCAAATTCTGTGAAAATTGGCGAAATGATTTATTTGGTTTCGATTTGTTATTTTATGTGTTTGAATGGGTTTTCCTAATCGTAACGTAGGCTCTAGGACTGTTTTAAGATTAGGGGTATTTTGGTAATTTGATAATTTTTTAGTGATTTTTATCTTAAAACTTCTTTTTGTCTGCAAAATAATGATTTCTATGTTTCTAAAGTCGTATTTTCCTAGCGTATCGTGGTTTCTACAGTTTTATTAGTTCGAGATACCTCATCCGAATTTCTGGTAACAAAATAAAGCAATGGAATACACATCCATCATTGGGAACCATTGCAATCGGGTTGACAAGTTGATTAATCAAGCGGATGCAAAAATGAGGTGTCTACAATTAGATTCAGCCTCAGTTGCCGCTTTCTTCTTGTGACAATATTCAACCGTATATCCTTTCCAACCGCAAAAGGTGCATTTGAGATGTGCACAACAATTTTTAGTTGTGTGGTTTGTTCTGTTACATCTAGAACAATTTAATTCACCTTCAAACTAACGTCTTGAGTCCTTCACGGCAAAAACAGCAGCATCTGGTTGACTATGGCTTTTTTCGATTATCTCTTCTGATTGTTTCTCATGATGAAGAACCAGTGAGTATGAATTTTTTCAAAGTTAGGTTTTGTAGAAAAATTAAGATTATTGAACTTGACCTTTTACAAATACACTGGTGGGTTTGCAAAGTGAGGCGACTTTACAATTTTTGTTTTATTTGATTTGTTCAGCAAATCTGATCTCTTCGGTAGATCACTGATCTCAGATCTCAGATCTATTGGTATGTGTGTCTTCGAACGCAGAGGGCAGAGAGTGAATCGTTAGGAAGAAGAAGAAGAAGACGAAGTTTTGTAAATTAGATTTTTTTTGTTTACAGGGAGGCAGTTGTAATAACGAAAAGATCGTTGTTTTTAAAGTTACTAACGATCTCATCAGCAAATCTTGCACGTATCGACGGCTTGAATGGTTTGTAGAGATGTGAGTTGCAATATGTGTCTTCCGAACCCAACCCATATACATATCTTTTTTAATTTTTAATTTTATTTTTGAGATGTTAATATAAAATTACGTAAATTGCTAAATCCCTCTTCATCTTTCTCTAACTAAAATCTCCTGAGGTTTTTCCCCATAAATTGTCATCATCTTCTTCACTTTTAAATTTACTTTTGTAAATTGATAGATTTACTTTTAAATTTACCTTTAAAACAACTTAAATCCCTCTTCATGAATTTCTTGCCTAGATCTTGTGATGTATATATATATATTTTTTAATTTTTAATTTTAGTTTTGAGAGGTTAATATAAGTTGACATGTCATTTTTAATTTGTTGCCTAACATCTGCAGTTATGTATCCTAAGAGAAAGAATCTATGGTTTTTTGCACGTGACATGTCAGTGAGTTTTGAGTCTGGCTGTCTGGTTAAGTTGAAAAATCATTAGTCTTTTTTGACTGTTATAAATGAAAGAAAGGTTAAGAGGGGGAAATGAAGATAGAGACGTGAGAGAGATGGAGGTTTTTTTTTTTTTTTTTCTCTCTTTTTAGACCCTTTAATCCTTTTAGACCTTTTAATGAAACGATAAACATAAAGTTTCCCTTTTTATTTGATCCACCTCTTTTCGTTAGAATAGGTATGGGTTTCTTTCATCTTTGTCTTGTTTAAAGAATCACGTGTGTGTAGGAGAGGGTGATCCTATGCTTCTCGCGACCCGCATGATATTTTGATGACTTAGGCCTAATTTGTCTTTATTGATGGTTTTTTGATCTCATTGGCCGAATGACAATTTTGATTGAAAATTAAAATTTTATCTGTTGATTGATCTAGAATCCTTAATATGGTTTATGAATTGGATTAATTAATTGATCAGCAATTGATTAGTTTGGTGTGTCAATTTTTAAAATTGATTGATCAATTTTAGTACTATTGGCTCCCTTCCTTATTTTGATTTAACATTTCATTTTCACATCGAGGTGTACTAAGTAAAAATTTAAAGTTTAATCGATGAGGGTTCGATATCCAATTTTATTGTCTCATCATGGTCGATAGGACTTGTTCCATGAAAAGAAATTATCATTTTATGTGAAAAAAAAATTTTCTTATAAATGTGGGGTGTCTGAATTTTCTTGATATGTATGAATATTGTCGAAAGTTTATTTTAGTCACATTACCTAGAAATCGAGGTTTTTATGTAAAAGTCAATGTCAAGGGATATTTTAATCTTTTTTTCAATTCTTTGTAAACTTTTCCATTTTCATCGATTTTAGTCTCATTAGACTCGAAATTACATTCTGAGAGTAATAAAAATACTTTTGAGACATTTTAGAGGAGTGGAACTCATGAGAGATATTTTCATCATTTTGTCAGTTTTTACGAATTTCAGAGCGAGTCTTATTTGTGTCCCGATGCAGTTATTTATAAGTCTCGAGTTCTCTTTTTTTTTTTTTAGTGTGGGAAGGTCTCTATGTTGTCAAAATTCTCGACAAACCTAAGCATGCTTACTTGAAAAATCGGGTGTAGAGTGTGGTGATCCTGATTATGCATAATTCCTACATCGAGTGTACTGAGAGGAAGATAATAAAATAACGTAGCTTGAGAAATGATTAAAGAAAATCGAGAAAATAGCTCTCAAAGGCTTTCGACTTTTCATATATTTTGGGCTCATCATTAGGAATTCACAGCAACTGGATGACGAATTATCAAATAAGACAGATGTAAAAATAGGATGTCTACACTCCTCGCTTTTGCATGTTACATGATAAGCTCAATGTCACCAAAGGACAACTGTACTTGAGGGGGAATATTGAATGTTATCCCAGATGACTAAATTGTTGTGTGAATCTATAACAAGATAACCATGCAAATCCCTTGAGGTTATCCATTATCCACAATAAAAATAACCATATAAATCTCTCTATATAAGTGAGTATCTATGGAAATCACAATCACTATTAGATTTTCTTAAATACCAAAAGGAAGTATTTTGCCTTTAAAGTTATTTTATTATTATAAATGATATTTTTGTTTCATCCCTAATCCAGCATCTTCAACCTCTCATGAATTTTTTTTCGACCAAAATCTTCCATCTACTTGTTCTACGATCTTCTTCAATCCCAAGATTTTATCCTCTTCAACCTTCAAAGCTTCCAATTAGTTTAGGATTTTGAATCAGAAGATGATGGAAAAATTTAAGGGTTTTTTACAAACTAAAGACCCCATGCATTCTCTCTCTCTTAATCTTCAACCTTAAGATTCTATCTACTTAACTTTTAGTTTATTTTTTTACACGGTGTCCTCCAACCTTCAAGCATTATGATGGGTTTTGATGTATTGGTGGAATTTTGGATAAAAAAAAATCAAAAGTTTTAACAAATGATTAAGATAAGGTTAAGAAGATGGATTAAAGATGAGTTTCAATAGATTAGAAACGAGGGTGGAGCCAGGATTATCTATCAGTGGGAGCTAAATGCTAATGATGGTTGGTCGATAATCTTGAGTCGTTATATGCTAATGTTGGATTCGTCACTGTTTAGTCTTAAAATAATAAATTTTTAACGAATTGAACCTTAATGTACAAGAAACTTGGTAATTCAAAGACCACTCGATATTGAGGTAGACTAACTAGAAACATGGGTATTTAATACTAATTTCTATAGTCTATTATCTATCTATTTTTTCTCTATAGAACATACACATATGTATATATATATATATATATATATATATATATATATATATATATATATATATATACACCTCTATAGACCTATTTTGCCTTTAAAAAAAAAAAGAAATTAACTTCGGATAAATGTCATAGATAGTAGCAATTTTGATCTATAATGAAGTGGGAAGATCTGCCTCTATAAACCTTGTTTCTTGTATAGAGTGGAACTTCAATTGATTTTTTAATTTTGGGAGATAAGGAACCGTTCTATATATATCAAGTTTATTGCCCAAAAAACATTGAAGTGGGACACACATTTTATTAAAAGATTAAATACCTAAAAATACTCATATTATTTAAATCAAATACATATTATATATTCTCCCTCAACATCAATTATCTCTTCTAACATCATCATTGTGCCCACATGGGGAATCCTATAGCATAACCTTCTAGATTTCATATATATATATATAATAAACATTTTTTAGGTTTGATGCTAAGAGGAGAGTGGATATAATAGATATTTGATTTAATAAATAGAGTTTACTATTGGCACCCTAACTTTTACTAATTACACCTTAACTTCTTAAATTATTTATCACATCCTAATTCAAGATTAAAGTACATCATTCAAACATTAAATAAGTTTGGTTCAAGTTATTACCTCAGCATTATAAAGAACAATGACACAATCAAACAACTTCAGCAAATGCTCACAACTTCAGGGACTTACAGGTATTTATTTAAATGTTAAAATGGTGTAGGTCCATTCCAAGGTTTGCTATGTAAAAAGGCTTGAAAGGAGTTTTGTAATAAAAATGCAACAGGCTGCTCCCTGCAAGTACATCTCTGTTAAATTTAGTGAATTTTTGAGTCTTACTAAGGACCGTTTTGCTCAAATGGATTACCACATACACCGAAAAACTCAGATGCAAAAAATAATTCAAAAAACATTTTCTTCTGAAATAGATCCAAGATTTCTAAAATGGACGGCTACTGAACTTCCACATAACTCCCAAACTTAAAAATAAAATTGAACAGTGAAAAATATATATATATATATTTTCAAAATTCATAGAATTTCACTCTCCACAACCCTGAAGCATCGGATCATGTTTTTAGATGCCAAGAGGCGAGCCCAAGGACCCTTAGTAGGGGTGAAACCCTTAATAAATTAGTAAAGCTAGGGGACTTTAAATTTTCGAACTTCAGTGGGGGCTATAGCTCTCACTTGGGCCTATGTAGCTCCGCCCCTAATTGGAAACTATTAACCATTGTCATGCGCAATGTCAAAAGAAGTCAGTGTAGAACAGGTGGATTTAAAACATAGGATTCACCAAAGAAAAATGCTAAATTGATTCCCTACAACATTGCACTGACATGGAAGTGTTCATGAAACAATAGAAAAGCATCTATGACTACGTGCAAACCTTCGCATTAAGGGAGTGTTGTAGGAAGTCAATATAGAATAGCACTTAACCCAATTGTGGCAGGGTAATCAAATATTCATTGAAATGTTTTGACTCGCATCTTAAATAAATGTGTCGAGATGAATACACACGGTCTTGGTACGCGGCTGACATGGCAAGGGCACAGAACCACAGATCGTTTTCATCAGGAACCACATCAGCCACGTATCCAACTGCATACCAAACCTGCGTGCAATCATCACAACTCTTAGAAAAATTGGACAATTTCTCATTTTATGTCTCCACCTACCTAAATGACATTTTGGATTTGTGATGTGGGATGAAATAGAAGAAAGTTGGTGCACTGAACGGCCTATATTTCTTTGGGAAATCAGCATATGATTGTCACCCAAATTTTCGGTATAATTTGGCTCCAAAAATGCATCAGTAACATAAGATTCTTTCACGATAAACACTGGAAATGACATGATGACCAAAACCAAACTAGGAATGATCAATATTTCTACATCAGGTTCACCTATATATATGACACACAGCAACTGAATAATTTGTTCACTATAAGGGTTTGGTGGTCTATCGGTGTTTCTCAAGACTCTAGTTAGATTCACGAAGTGTAATCGAAATGGCGAGCCTATCTAATGTCATTAGGTAAGACATTTCACTTAATATATATATACTCTTTCCAAGTATTGTCATTTTGAACCATCGTTTTAAAACTCATTTTGACGTCTCGTCTTGTCTGTGAGCTAGACCAAGTCGTCTCGGATGAACTTTCCGATACGCTTGAGACGTCTTATTCAACAATGAGAAAAATGAACATGGGTTTTAAATCTCGTCTAGTACATTAACTTGTCCATCCATCTCATTGCTTGGCGATACCGAGACGACTCAAGCGATACGTCTCAGTCTTGGATGAGTTTTGAAACCATGTTTTGAGCTAAACGATGTGGGGATATTTAGACCATAGTTTTAAAATTGGTCAATTCTGCATCTCAAAATTTATTTGTAAGACCCTTGATTATTATCCGACAAATCTATCAAAAATCTTTGATTTTCCTACCAAACATCCACCATCTCCAAATCAATTTACCCTTGATTTTTTTAATTTTTATTTTATATTATTTTCTTGCATTGAGAGATTAATATAAAACTACCGAAATCCCTATTCATATTAAAAAAGTATTTTAAAAAAAGTACATAATAAAAAAAATAAAAACTTAAATAGAAGTCAAGTTAGAATGTCTTCTACAAGTTCCGAGTTGACTCATCCAAGTAATCTTATTTCAAACAGAAAAAAAAAAGCACAACTCAATCAACAATTATTTATTAACATATGTTTTACATGTAAATAATACTTTAAAAATATATATATATATTTAGAAGGTGGCATGTGCAAAGGCACATGTATCAAATTATCAAAAGGACTTAGTTGTAATTTGAAATATTGAAAGAAGACACTTTTGTAATTTTGAAAATAGAGTGACGTTTGGGTTACAACTTTTTCTTAGTTTTTACCAAAAGTAATCTTGATTATATTAAATTTAAATATAAAAGTAGGGACATTTATGGTCATTCTACTTTTGTTGCCAAACCATTTGTACTCTACCTTCTCTCACTATAATAGTAAAGATAAGCTGGATTAGAATGTGCTTATTGGTCACAAGTTCTTCTTTTTATTTAGATAATAATAAATGTTTAAATTATAAAAAAAATAATTATTTTAATAACAAATAAAAAATTTTAGTTGACTAGTCCGAATTTTATTGAATCGAAATATATTTTCAAAATGTCGGACGACTTGTATCATATATAGCACGTGTCATTGAAGAGGACGTTACACATTGAATATCATGTTTGTTCACCAACAATACTAAGATGACCCAGTGAGTCATCTCGGTCTCGTACATTTTTTTAAATCATGAATGAGAGAGGAAGAGAGGAGTCATATGCTTTGACTATTTTATATTTATTCTATAAATGATTTACTCGATTTAGATAATTATTTGTGGGATAAGTAATTTTATCATAGGTAAATTACCCTTTGATCCAATATAATTTGGCATAATTCCATTTTGACTCCTAATGTTTTGATAATTGCACTTACCACCCTTATAATTATCTAAGGAGTTAACTTACCCCCATCCATCAAATTGCCATCTACTTAACAGTTGAATTCCTTTTACAAATACCATTTTGCCCTTTTTAAAATCTTATTCTTTTTTATAAACAAAAGTATTTCGTAGAACAGATGAGTTCAATGAATGCCTAGACGGGGACATTTCAGTTATTGTTGTAAAAAAAAAAAATTCTAATAAAAAATAACATCTAAATTTTAACTCTGTCAATGAAAGAGGAGGTAAGTGCAATCACCAAAATGTTAAAAAAAAATATTCAAAAGAGAAGTTTTTTTTTGCCAAATCGAAGTTTTTAAAAATGAATGGCTACTAAACCCTCAATTTTCCAAGGGTGGGATTTTCTTGTATCTCTAATGTGGCACTCTTTCAACCGTTCAAACGTTACTACAGGGTGCTATAGGCGATCCACTTCCCAAAAGGGCCACAAGGATGTAGAGGACACAAACTTTATGAATTTTGACTTTTGTTTTAAAAGATCATTTTTCATAGATGAATTTCAATTTTAAATTTATTAGTTCGGTTGCCGTCCTTTTTAAACAACTTGGATCACGCCTAGAAAGTGTTTTTTTTTTTTTAAATCTGAATTTTACCATTAAATCAATAGGGTTGTGGTGTTTGTAATGCCATTGTACTTATATGTGGGCCCAACCACTCTTAGTAAGATTTGAAATCTTACTAAATTTGGAGGAAAGTGTTTTCATTTTAAATTGTGTTGTGATAATCTGAGCCCCCCACGTGTCATACTCAAAATATTCTCCTAAAATGGCATGTACTAGAACCATAGATTTTTGCCTCAGGATACACATCTTCACATTCCCATAAATAAGTGCAGTTGTGTATCTCGAGACAAAAAGATCTATTGTCCTAGCACATGCCACATAAGGAGAGTATGCCATGTGGGAGAGTCAAAAAATCATTAGTCTTTTAAAAAAGTCATGATCGGTGTTTTAAAAAACCTACGTCTCGAGGCATGAGGTGTACGCCTCAAGGTGAGGCATAGGTTTCATGCCTTGAGACTTAAGTCTTATCAAACATTTGTAAGGCTTACGCCTTAGATGTATGAGGCTCACACCTCAATATGCAATGAGGCTTATGTTTCAATAGGTTCGGCAGAACCCAAAATCATGGGCCAAAAAATTCAATTTTTTTATTTTTATTTTTCTTACTTTATTTTACACAAATACCCCTCCTAATGTCTCTTATTTACATAACGCTACTAAATAGAAGAGTTTTTCGTCTTCTAAATTTAAATTATCAAGAGATCTCTCAAAATCTCTCTTTGAAATCCTAACATCTCGCTACAGTAAGATTTCTTCGTAGAGGTTCCAATACTCATCCGAATTCGAATATGTCAATTACTACAACTTTCTTAAGAATATTGTGATCAAATAGAACCAAGAAATCAAGAATTTTCTAAGGTTTTGAGGTATGTGATATTTCTATGTACAGTCTTGAACTTTTTACCTATTTTTTCAAAAACTCATAATTCTCTCTTATTTTTGAGTTTGATTCTTTTGTTTTTTGTTCTATTCTACTTATTTTTAATTATTTTAATTCTTCTTTAATTTATAATAAAGTCTAAAATTCATTCCTATGCCTAGAGTAGTTGCTTATTTAATGTTTGATACCCTATGAATGATGATACATTGCTATTTTGATACTATATTACATTGCTACTTCCCTAAATTTTTAATGTTTAACTTTTATTTGATGCTTGCAGGTTAGTTACTTATTTTTATATTTTTTCTAAATTTATTATAATTTATATATATTTTTTTAAATTAATTAAAGCTTACGTCTCAATGCGCCTTGAGGCTCAAGTCTCGCCTCAAGAACTCAAAACACCTCAAGTAAACCATGGGTACTTTAAAACACTGGTCCTAATAATATGACTCGCCAGGTGGCATACTTAATCGACTCCCTGACGTGGACAAGTTTGGAACTATAGATCTGTACGCCTCGGGATACACGGTTCTCTCGACATACACTTTTTTATGGGGAAGTGCAATCATGTATCCTAAGGCGTAAAGATCTACGGTTCCTGGACTTGTCACATCAGGGAGTCGATTGAGTATGCCACCCAGAGAGTCATATTATCACGACTTCTTTTAAAATTGCAAAAGAAGAATGAAGGAACGAAACACTTTTTAGTTTTTAGTACTGCAACCTCATCTGTCATTTTTTGTGTTTTGTTGGCAGTGAGAACACAGATGTACCTTGCCTCCCAGGACGTAAATCATGGTTGTAAAAATCAAACAAAAACATAGAATCACATAAAAAGTATAAAATAAACTAAACTTAACTAAAAACAACTAAAAGACTCTAAAATTAACAAAATATTATATTTAAAAGTGGTTAATTCGTAGGTACAAACCTACTCATCAAATACCCCCAAACTTAACATTTTGTTAGTCCTTGGGCAAAACAAAAACAAAGAAAATCCTAACTACAGGAAAGAAATCTAAAACACAAATAAAACAAAAGTGATGATATTAGTTTGATTCTCCATACTTGCCTCAAAGATTACGCAAATTTCATAATTCTCAAAAAAACTTTAGAAATTGAAACAGTCTAGATTTTCAACTCAAATGTCATTCAACCTCACCTTGAACCCCCCACATATGTGCAAACAAGTCCTTATCACTTAATCAGTTTTCAACTCAAATTAGTTTATGCAATCAACAGTAAACACAGGTGATCTACGGATATTGAAATTGATGAACTCCATAGGCTTACTTTGCATGCTATTCTCCACTAATGTAGGTCGTCACTCAATCAAGAATCAATAGAACGTTTATTAAACTTGTAATGTGTGGCTGGGTTAAAGGTAGGATAAAAGAAAATTTTGTGGCTCAGATCACCCCTTTAGCACATCAATCTCCTAGGATTCTTACAGAGCGTAAGCTTATATTTCAATAAAAAGTCACTCCGCATTTTCAATCTTGTTTCACTTCATTCCCTTGACAACCTTTTATTCATTTTTTTTAATATAGCCCACTGCACCCCCAAACTTATCTAATTCAATCCATCCTTTAACCAAAAGGGATGTAGTAATAAGAATTTCTTTTTCTTTTTCTTTTCTTTCAACATAAGTACTTTCCGAACCCTCAACTAAATATTCTTGAAAATTTGCCTTCCACATTCCTGAAACTTCACCTTCAACCCTTATTTGCATAGCTCAAAATTAGACAAAAAGGCTTGGTTAAAAATGTGGGTGCCAAAGAAAATGGGAAACACGGCTCAATGGGGAAGACTAATGATAAAATCACTATAAGTAAGTTTAAAAGGCTCAATTGATCTAAGAATGGCCTAAATCATGTCCCTAATCAAGTGCAACCTAGGATTTCGCCTCGAGTAACAATCAAATAAGTTCTAGAGCTCATTGAGATCATGAATCACACTCAAAGACATAAACATTTTCCAAGTGTATCAAACAACCAAGTGCATCAAGATTATAAGTTTAATGTAAAAGAGTTCAAAACAAGATTGAATTTCATAAGAGTTAAGCACATAGATAAGTTCAACCTCCATCATTTTCCAAGAACCATGTCTATACTCAATCAAAATCATTATCATTGGTTGTAGATTATTAGGCAAAAATCATTACAAAACACAAATTTTTTTTTTTTAAGTTTTTTTTTTTAACACTAACTTAAACACACCAAAGCATAAACTTAAACACATGAAAGCAAACACAAAAATTAAATAAAAGTTTTCAGAAAAATACTACTCCCACCCCCAAACTTAGATATTGCATTGTCCTCAATGTAATCAATTAGAACCAAGGGTAAGTGAAAGAACTTCCCTAAAATATTTATTGGTGGTTAGGAGTTATCAGCATCATCTGCGTCTTCTTCATTGCTATTGTCATTCAGTCCTAGCAGTAGTGATGAAATGGTGAAGTTCGTGTTCTGTTATTTTTCACAACCGGTGGCTAAAAATCACGACTCCAACAACAAATAATCGTAACCCAATCACCAACGGTCGAAATGACAAGTATCACAACAGTACTTAATTATATCCAACAAGCACCATGTATATAAAACTGTAGACATCCCATTTTTGCATCCGCCTGATTAATCAAGTCGTCAACCCGATCGCAAAGGTTCCCAATGATAGATGTTTATTCCAGTGCTTTATTTTGTTACCGGATGTGTTTCAGAAATTCGGATGAGGTATCTCGAACTGACAAAACTTAGAAACCACGCTACGCTAGGAAAATACGATCCCAGAAACATAGAAATCATCATCTTGCAAACCAAAAAGAAACTTCACGATAAAAATCACTAAATCACCAAATTACCAAAATACCCCTAACATCAAAACAACCCTAGAACCTACGTTACGCTTAGGAAAACCCATTCAAACACATAAACCCACAAATCGAAACCAAATAAATCACTTCGCCAATTTTCACTAAAAATGATAAAATTACGAAAATACCCCTCATAAAATTCATAATCATTTCACACAAAAATTTCATAAATGACAAAAACTAATATTCTCATTGAATTCCTTATGAAAAATTGATTCCAAAACATCCTAGAACATTGAAAAATGACTTAAAACGTAAACAATCCTCTCTGAGGGTAAAACAGTAATTTTACAACTTTAATAATTAAAAATTTAAAAATTAATAAATAAATCATTAAAAAAATGTAAAGTGAAACATTAAAGTCAATCAAGTAAGACCAAAGTCAAGTAAGGTTAAAGTCAAAACATTAAAGTCAACTAAGAAAGACTAAAGTCAAAATATTAAAGTCAATCTCATAAGACTAAAGTCAAAACCCTAAATCAAAATACTAATCAAGTCAATCTCATAAGACTAAAAGTCAAAACCCTAAATCAAAACCCTAATGTAAACTAATCAAGTCAATCTCATAAGACTAAAAGTCAAAACCCTGAATTAAAACCCTAAAGACTAAGTCCATCTCATGAGACCAAAGTCTAAACCCTAATTGAAACCCTAAATGAAACCCTAAAAGAAACCCTAATCAAATCCTAATGCTTTTAAGAAACTTTATAAAAAGGAGCCTCCATACCCTATTTTTGTATAAAAGAAAAAAATCCTAAAAAAAGTAGGTGAAGAAGCCTCCACAACCTCCCCAAAACCCTAATTTTGGAGTCCCAACTCCTTATCTAGCACCCCTACTTTGATTTTAGCCTAAAAAACACCTAGAAACCTTTCAAAAATATCCAAAAAATCCATAATAAATTCAAAGCATCCAGATCCAAGAAGGAGATACCTTGCCTCGGAGATCAGAAATTAGATGCGGAGACAGAACAAAGTAAGGAGTACAGTACAAGGAGTAGTTTCACCAGATCTGAGGGAATAGAATCTTTGCGTATCGAAGGTAACATTTTTCTATTTTTTTATCTAGGTTTTGGTCATTAGCAATGTAGTCTTACTTGGGATAAGTAGAGACCAGCATTGGCCAGGCGGGGTTGGTGCCTAACACCTTCCAACCCCGTAACATGATCCCCGGATTTAGATTTTCTATAGTAGATTAGTTTTTTTATCCATTTTAGAGTCAGTTTGGTTCCTAGACCATAATAACTAGGTGGCGACTCCCAAACCTCAAGGGTCAAAAGCGGATCCGCGTACCCCGCGGATCGAGGGCGTTTTCAGTGGCGACTCCACTGGGGACTATTGAGGATCAAACTTGAAAAACCCCAAGTATGGGAGCATTACCAAGATGACTTAGTTTTTTATTATTTAGTTCGATTTATTTTATTTATTTTTCCTATTTATTTATTTTTGTGACTTGATTGTAGATGATTTTGGGCATTGCATTTTTTTTTCCAATTAAGGATCACTTTTTGATGACCCCTAAATAATGAAAGATTCAAATTGACATATGAAAATGATGGAATGATGAAGGTTGGGACAGTAATGTTAAAACGTTTTTACAGAATATTCTAGTAAGAATTAAGTTTGGAAACCTATTAATAAAACGTAGATCTCATCGAGTAGATTAATTTAGAATCTGAGTTCACTCAATTTCGTTATCGGAAGTCTTAGATATCATTGATGCAAGTTCAATCTGTAAATCTGGAATTGTTTCTAAATGACGGTTGGGACAGTAATGTTAAAACGTTTTTACAAGACATTCTATTGAGAATTAAGTCTGGGAACCTTTAATAAAATGTAGATCTCATCGAGTAGATTAATTTAGAATCTGAGTTCACTCCATTTCATTATCGGAAGCCTTAAATATCATCGATGCAAGTTCAATTTGTAAATCTGGAATTGTTTCTGAATGAAGGTTGGGACAGCAATGTTAAAACGTTTTTACAGAACATTCTAGTGAGAACTAAGTCTGGGCACCTATTAATAAAATGTAGATCTCATCGAGTAGATTAATTTAGAACTTGAGTTCACTCAATTTCGTTATCGGGAGCCTTAGATATCATTGATGCAAGTTCGGATTGTATTTTCCTAATTCACAGAAAATCCGAATTTATCTAATGTTAGCACAATTAATGTTCCTAAGAGTGAGCTCATCTCAACCATTGTCATTCTATCATCAATGTAACATCTATTGGAATCTCGATTTATTTTGGATCACCCAAAAGTGATCATTGATTGGACCTTAAAAATTATAAAAATTATGCCTATTGCAATGTTTGTTTGATCAATTATTATATGCCATTCTCATTAATTGATTTGCCATGATCTTGACAGATATATTTGTGATGTGTTTGCTTTCATCTTAATTTTGATGTGATGGGTTTTGTATTATTTTCTTGATCAATATTCATTTGATATCCATATGTGATGACATAATTTGGCCCATGGGCCCATGTGTTTGAAAAAGGCCCCGGGCACACCCCACCCTGTGTTGCACACACCACATGCACGTTTACTGTTTTAACCACTTACACATCCTATATAGCCAACGTGGCACTAGTGCGTGGCCCTATCTCTTCGGAGATGCGACGTCATTCATGAAAACCACAACTCCAGTCACGTACCTTAGGGTATATCAAACTGGGGGCATCAATACCGTCTGATCAGGTGATTCTGAGAAGTATATTGATGCATCCAGGTTGGAGCGACCTGAGCCTTTGACCTATTGTAAGCCACACAGTCACATGTCCCGATTGCCAACGTAGTACTAGTACGTGGTCGGTCCCCTCGTGGGATGTCAAACCATTTATGAAAGCTACAACTCTTGACTCGTACCCGTAGGTATAAAAGATAATCTAAGTATATCAATTGCACTTCTTGGTCAAAATCGGTGCCTAAGCAAGATCTTACCCCGCTGTACCCTACTGTACGAGGGGGATAGACTACGTCTATTCTAGACGAGAGGTATTTAAGTGGGCCCTTGCTCAGCATTGTGCGCCACCTCTCAACTGGAGATCAAACTGACTATTTTTGGCTTCAGAGAAGTGAATTGAGGTTTTAGATTATCACCTATGCGGTATATCAAACCAAGTCACCACGTATCGAAAGGTATATAGGTGTGCTTGGGCAAGGGTGGCCAGATAAAATGCATTGCACGTAGTAAGCTTAGAGTCTAGAAACCTTCCCTGTAGGCCACGACTCGAACTTATCGTGGGTGTTCCCGGGTTGTTCCATTTAATCTAACCAAAAGGTAAGTGGGCGGACCGATCCACACCGTTCAAATTAAACCAGCAATATCGGTCCGACCCAACTAGTAAAATGCACCAATCAATTTGAACCAATTAAACTAGTTGGCCCAATTGACAAATGGATCTAACTGAACAACATCAAATCGGTTAGACCAATTGATTTTTAGGATCAAAGATTCAACCTAGCTCATACCGAAAAGATGCAATCAAGAAGTCAAACTAATTAGTCTGACCCAAGGTTCAACCCCAACCAGGGGTAGACCCGTAATTAACTTCTTTCATCCTTGTGGTCTTTATAGACTTATAATGCATTTGGACTTAATGTTTACAACCGGACTTGGGCTAAATCATGTCAAATTTCTTTTTATCATGTGGTTAAGAATCCAACCTTCCGAGTCAATAGTTGATCCTGATTTACTTCTAATTAGGTAATAATTGATTCTCGGCGTTCTAAACCAACCGTGCTACTTCGGGTCCGTGAAAAGAGTCGTCTCACCAGAGTACCTTTGTCAAGCCCAAGTAGTCAACATTCTCCACAAGAAGAAGCAAGTACAATGGATGAAGTAACACTCCGTCAGATTTTGGACTCCTTTCAAGCGCAGATTATTACTTCTGTCCAGACACAAATTGAGGCCGTGAAGACTGAAAAGAAAAAAGATTAAGTTGTAGAACCTCAGGCCGTGTTTGATCTGGTTGAAGATTTTGAAAATGATCAAGTGTCCTTTGACCCTGTATTAGCTCATCGAATAACTCAGGTAGAAACTGCATTGAAGAATATCAAGGATCCTAACGATCTCACCCTTGGATTAGGGGCAATGACATTATTTCCTACAGTCCGTCTGCCAGAAAAGTTCACAATCTCAGATGTGGATAAATTGATGGGACTGGATGCCCCAGGACTCACTTGAAAATATATGTCGGCATCATGCAGTCTCAAGGTCTGAGTGAAGAACAGATGGGCCAACTTTTTTAGAGAACCCTTACAGGTCCTGCCTTACGCTGGTTAATGTCACTAGACTCGTCTCGAGTAAGAACATGGCATGAATTGATGAAAGAGTTCATTTCGATACTCCTTTAACACGGACATTGAACTCACAAGAAGAGATCTAGAAACAACTAAGCAGAAGCCCGGGGAACCTTCACAGAATTCATTGCTCGATGGAGAGCTAAAGCCGCTCAGTTATGGGACCGACCTCAAGAAAAAGAGAAGTTAAGATCATCCTCAGGAATCTTACTCCCAATTATGCCAAGTACTTGATGCCTCAATACTTGCCTACATTTCAATCTCTTCTTGAAGCCGGAAAACTAAGTCGAGGATGCCTACTCTTCGGGACTTTTTGGCAACTCGTCTGAGTCAAAACCCAAACACTTCAAACCCAGTATAAATTCCTTGCAAGTGGCCCACACCTCTTTTGCCCTAGCTCCTCAAGCCATTCAATCCTCACAAGCCAATCCTACGAGACAATTCTCCAATCTCGGGATGTCCCTTAATGTTGCCTACCAAAAACTAATGAAACGGGGACTGTTAACACCGTTACAACCCAAGCCGTTACCTAACCCTCTCCCTCCAAACTTGGACAATGGACAATTCTGTGAATTCCATCAAATGCTCGGCCATGTTCTAGATAGGTGCATTACCCTCCGCCATGCTATCCAAGACCTTATCGAACAAGGGAAAGTTACCATACTTGCTCCTACCGCGCCTAATGTCAAAACTAACCCTTTGCCTACTTTTCAAAATCAACCCCCTCCTACTTTGAATCTAATATCCATGTCCAAACCTGAATTAGTTGACCCAGTTTCTTTTATCCGCTTGATTAGTCTTGATAGTGCATCTTTATCATGCCAGAATGGGCTCATCTGCCCTGAGACAATAACAGAACTGAAAAGCAAGGACAATATGAAAGTAATGGGTTATTCAGCATCAAACAAGCGTGAATCAGAACATGAAGGTATGGTAAAAGTGGACGAGCCTGAATCATCCCTCATGAAGATATCCAAAGTGGCATAAACCCTAACGCTGTGTCCTTCCATTCAGAATCATATCCCTATTTTTAGTTTTTTTTTCCTTAAGTGTCAGTTGCGTCAATCTCTAAATTCAGTCGGTCAGTTCCATTATGTTAAGATCTATTTTTTAGTCAAGTTGGTAGGTCTATGTCTTTTTATTCCAATAAAGTAAAGAACCTTTTGATTATCATGCGTGCAATAATAATGTGAACATAAAATCTAACATGAAGAATGACTCAGAGCTCACTAATTAAACTTGATAAATATTGGAATAGGAGAGTACACTCAAGAAGTACATATTGGTACTACATTATCCTCAAAAGAACATGAGAAAATGATGAATTCATTTAAGAAATTCAGCAGTGTTTTCGCATGATCTCATGAGGATATGGTAAATGCGAACACTATTTTACCTTTCAGATTACACCAAAATGGATCAGAACTTACTGTCAAGAGTGAACATCGAAGCCAAAGATCATCAGGAATGATGTAATTGAAACCGTCGACAAAGATGCCAAGATTTGCAAGAAGGAATCCCTCATAAAGGATAAAGGATTTTCCCGGAGTTATAGAAGAAGTGAACAGTCGAATGCGAAAAACTTAATCATATTTTACAAAAAAAGATTGAAAGCAGTTCATTCTCAAAAGAAGATTGAAAGCGGTTTATTCTCAAAAGAAGATCTCGCTCGACAAAGTAATCAAGACATTGAGTTCCCATAACCTTGACCGGATCAAGTAACTTTCACTAAAGGAGGCCTTCTTTGGCCAAACTATTCTCTTATCTTGCCAAGAAAGAAAAATGACCCTCTTTAGCAGCCTCTAAAAAAATTTAATAGTCTTTCTCTTTCTAAACCATACCAACTAACCTTGGGAGGGAAATCTTGTATGAACTACGTTTTGACCTGATCCCAAAAAGAAAAAAGAATGATTTGGGATACGTAGGCAACCTGAAAAGTTACTTCAGGCCCGGTTACAACAAAAAACAAAATATAAATTCTCTTAAGGAAAGTGTCATCGAAAGGGAAAATCCCCTGTTGAAATGTGCAAAAGAAAATAATACCAAAAAAGGGGTATTAGAAGAAGAGAATCAAAAGAATTGAAGGAAAATAAAAGAAACCCAAACTAGGGGCATTGAAAAAAAAGAATAAAAAAATGAAGACAAAAATGCCTAACTAGGGGCATTAGAAAGAAAGAAACTTAAGAGAGTTGTCTAAAAAAGAGAATGTCATACTAGGGGCATTTTGGGAAGTTGAGCCTTATACATTTTCTTTCTAAACCATGTCCTAAGCTCACCTACTAAGTCCTCCTGAATGTTAATTGATTTGGTTAAGGTCCAGAGAACCAAAGGTTGTCAAGTTGAGTATCCAAGATCATCAAAAACAAAAAAGCCCGCTAAGTTGAAAATCCGAAAGGACGACTTAGGCAAAAGTTAGGGCATAACAAAAAAAAAACAAGACTGCTAGGTTGAAAACCTGAAAAGGCGATCTAGGCAAAAATCAAGGCATCTTCAAAAAAGAAAAACAAAGCCCGCTAGATTGAAAACCTGAAGAGGCGATCTAGGCAAAACTTAAGGCATCATCAAATCGAAAGAAAAATCCCACCAAGAAAGAAAATTCAGAATAAAAGCTTACACAGAAGTTGGAGAATGTAGAAAATTATTCAAGACAATGTTGAAGTTGAAGAAACTCAGAAGCCTTTCTTTTGAACATTGCAAGATCTTTAGTAGCGTCTGCTAATGGGAAATGTAGATTCATTAACCACTTTAAAGAGGAAGATCTTATATTTCAATATTTATCAAAGCCCAGCACAAGCATTTTTCAAAAAGAAATTCGAAAGAGAATGATCATTTCCTTATTGCACATATGATAATCTCAAGAGTCTTGAATTTAAAGGAATGTCAATTCTTTTGTCTTTCATTTATTGGAGTCCGTAATCCCTTTTCCATACTTTTCAAATGTAATCTAGCCCATCAGTTTCACAGTCAAGTTTCAGATGTAAGTCAACCTTGAAACTAGGGACATTTTTGAGACTAACTTCGATTCTGAAATTTGCATTCTTGATCCCATGATCAAAAAGAAAAATCTTATTCAAAAGCTTAAAAGTCCGGCGAAGCCCAATCATAATTATGAATCCAGATGCATGATAAGCCAATAAAAGGTCAATTTCTTAATCGTTGAGTTCGATAATACTGAATCTTTAATTGATCCAAACCCGAGAAGCGTGGCTCCATTGAGTTCGAGTCCGAGAAACAAGACTCCAACTCCTTTGAATCATAAAATGAGTTAATAGGATTGTTTAAGTTCCTGGGAACCCAAGCCCGAGAAACGTGGCTCCAGCAAGTTTGAGTCCGAGAAACGAGACTCTAACCATCTTTGAATCATAAAATGAGTTAATAGGATTGTTTAAGTTCCTGCAAACCCAAGTCCGAGAAACGTGGCTCCAGCAAGTTCGAGTCCGAGAAACGAGACTCTAACCGTTTTTGAATCATAAAATGAGTTAACAGGATTGTTTAAGTTCCTACAAACATTAGCCCGAGAAGCATGGCTCCAGCAAGTTCAAGTCCGACAAGCGAGACTCCAACTGTGAATTAACAGGATTTTTTAAGTTCCTATAAACCTTAGCTAGAGTCCGAGAAACGAGACCCCAGCTATGTTTGAATCATAGAATGAATTAACGGGATTGTTTAAGTTCCTGTAAACCTCAGTTCGAGTCCGAAAAATGAGACTCCAACCATTTGAAATAGGATTGTTTAAGATCCTATAAACCTCAGTTTGAGTCCGAGAAACGATACTCCAATTTTTAACATGATTTTTAAGTTCCTATCAACCTTAACGCGAGTTCGATAAACGAGACTCAAACTTTTTCTTACTCTAAAAAAAAAAAAAAGAATTTTGAGAGGATTTAATGAAATTCCTACATCACCTGATTCTGATTGTGTTATGATTATCTCATTTTTTCAAACTTGGCATAATTCAAATATCGTATGATTGATTTCATTGCATATATACATTCCAGTTTGAATCATCATTGTCGGCGAGAGAAGATCTTCAGGACCTGACATTTGTTGTTATCGAGGAGGGATTAATCTCAATGATCCGATAGATTATTTCGTGAGCATCACACAATTGCACACCCTTGCACAGTTGTTACATCAGTCAAGGAGAATTTTCTACAATTTAAGGATCTGACACTACCAGTAACAGCTCACGCTCAAGGACCTGACATTTTTCTAGTTCGGGGAGAGCTTACGCTCAAAGATCCGAATACCCTGACGAATTGCTAAATCAGGCTGCAAAATGAACTGTCACTAGCTTTGGCATTCGGATATCGCACTATCTACCACAATAGATTTGCTATCTAGTTTGCTTCAACCCTCTGCCAAAGAGGGGCATCTGTAGACACCCCATTTTTGCATCCTCCTGATTAATCAAGTTGTCAACCCAATTGCAAAGGTTCCCAATGATGGATGTTTATTCCAGTGCTTTATTTTGTTACCGGATGTATTTCAGAAATTCGGATGAGGTATCTCGAACTGACAAAACTTAGAAACCACGCTACACTAGGAAAATACGACCCCAGAAACATAGAAATCATCATCTTGCAAACCAAAAAGAAGTTTCATGATAAAAATCACTAAATCACCAAATTACCAAAATACCCCTAACATCAAAACAACCCTAGAACCTACGTTACGCTTAGGAAAACCCATTCAAACACATAAAACCACAAATCGAAACCAAATAAATCACTTCGCCAATTTTCACTAAAAATGACAAAATTACGAAAATACCCGTCATAAAATTCATAATCATTTCACACAAAAATTTCATAAATGACAAAAACTAATATTCTCATTGAATTCCTTATGAAAAATTGATTCCAAAACATCCTAGAACATTGAAAAATGACTTAAAACGTAAACAATCCTCTCCGAGGGCAAAACAGTAATTTTACAACTTTAATAATTAAAAATTTTAAAATTAATAAATAAATCATTAAAAAAATGTAAAGTGAAACATTAAAGTCAATCAAGTAAGACTAAAGTCAAGTAAGGCTAAAGTCAAAACATTAAAGTCAACCAAGAAAGACAAAGTCAAAATATTAAAGTTAATCTCATAAGACTAAAGTCAAAACCCTAAATCAAAATACTAATCAAGTCAATCTCATAAGACTAAAAGTCAAAACCCTAAATCAAAACCCTAATGTAAACTAATCAAGTCAATCTCATAAGACTAAAAGTCAAAACCCTAAATTAAAACCCTAAAGACTAAGTCCATCTCATGAGACCAAAGTCTAAACCCTAATTGAAACCCTAAATGAAACCCTAAAAGAAACCCTAATCAAACCCTAATGCTTTTAAGAAACTTTATAAAAAGGAGCCTCCATACCCTATTTTCGTATAAAAGAAAAAACCCTGGAAAAAGTAGGTGAAGAAGCCTCCACAACCTTCCCAAAACCCTAATTTTAGAGTCCCAACTCCTTACCTAACACCCCTACTTTGATTTTAGCCTAAAAAACACCTAGAAACCTTTCAAAAATACCCGAAAAATCCATAATAAATTCAAAGCATCCAGATCCAAGAAGGAGATACCTTGCCTCGGAGATTAGAAATTAGATCCGGAGACAGAACAAAGTAAGGAGTACAGTACAAGGAGTAGTTTCACCAGATCTGAGGGAATAGAACCTTTGCGTATCGAAGGTAATATTTTTCTATTTTTTTATCTAGGTTTTGGTCATTAGCAATGTAGTCTTACTTGGGATAAGTAGAGACCGGCATTGGTCGGACGGGGTTGGTGCATAACACCTTCCAACCCCGTAACATGATCCCCGGATTTAGATTTTCTGTAGTAGATTAGTTTTTTTTATCCATTTTAGAGTCAGTTTGGTTCCTAGACCATAATAACTAGGTGGCGACTCCCAAACCTCAAGGGTCAAAAGCGGATCCGCATACCCCGCGGATTGAGGGCGCTTTCAAAAATAACCCCCAAAATTTTCAACAACTTAACCTTCCCAACCTCTCTCATTGTCATTGAACTTTTCACAAACACCTGGTATGCACAAAATTTAATGATCTCCCCAAAATTTAGTAATACCAGCTACTGTCAAAAAAGGCCGTAGATATTGTAGCACATAGTACTCCACCAATCAAACAATCCACACACCCATTCCAACATCAATCACTCCACCAATCACTCAACATCAATAACCAATTAAATCCATCAAACATTCCCAAACTACGACAAGTGCAATCAAAACTCGAATTTTTCAATCCAAATAATCAAATATTTATTCACAATATACAAAATAGGTTAATTGAATGTAAAACTTATAGACAAAACCTGATGGTGCTTTACTTGATTTGGTCAAATCAGCAAAGAGAGTCGTTGCAAGATCCATTCCAATTTGGTGTAATCGTGCCCACGGATTTGATCTCTCTTCCACCAACCTTGGATATTGAAAGGGAAACGTAGGAGTACTGGTAGAAAAGATGGAGAGAGATGAAGAGTTTTTTTTCGTTGAGGCACGAAGAGAAGGTTGGTTGTGAAATTTTGTAACATTAGAAATATTAGAGCAAGTGTAACCATTTTCTATTTGGGTACGATTTTGGGCCCAGGCCTAGTAGAATATTATGCCAAAGCCCGCATTTTAATATTTATGATCAATTCTATCACGGATTCGTGCCTTGGCTTGAGAAAAGTTAAGCCATGGCTTCTTCGAACTGTGAGATCAGGACCTGCTATCTGGTTTAGATGTCACGGCTGTAAATTAATATATGCCATGGCTTCTTCAATTTGTATTTCCACAACCTTGCATCATGTTACCAATGCCTTTGAATTGCTTAGAGATTCCCAACATTTTTCAACAAAACATAATTAAATAGAATTAAGAAAAATTATAAAGATTATGATAAAAGCAAACTAATTAACTTTTTTTTTTTTGAAATTAAAAAGAAAATAATGAAAATCAAAATAAATGAAGAAGAGTTTAGAACGCTTGGGTTGCCTCCTAAGAAGCGCTTGTTTTAAAGTCTTCAACTTGACTTTCTCTGAAGTCACACCGGGTTTTGCTAGAGTGATGGTGGATTTCTGACGATCAATTTCACTACCCTAGTAATGCTTGAGACATTGCCCATTTACCTTGAAGATGTCCTTCATGATTTCATCTTGGACCTCAACAGCTCCATGTGGATATGCTTTAATCACAATAAATGGCCGCGACCATCTTGATTTGAGCTTACCCGAAAAAAGTTTCAAACAAGAATTGAATAAGAGGACACGTTGTTCTGACTCAAAATGTCTCTCCAATATCTTCTTGTCATGCCATCTTTTGGTTTGCTCTTTATACAGCTTGGCATGCTCGTAGGCTTGGAGATGGAACCCATCCATCTCATTGAGTTGTAGAAGACGTTTTTCACCTACGGCTCTTAAATCAAAATTCAAGTTCTTTATTGCCCAAAATGCCTTGTGTTCCAGTTCAACCGGGAGATGACATGCCTTGCCAAAAACCAATCGATAAGGTGACATTCCAATTGGTGTTTTGTAGGCTGTCTGATAAGCCCATAATGCATCGTCTAATCGTTTGGACCAATTTTTGCGAGATGGATTCACAGTCTTCTCCAGAATTTGCTTAATTTCCCTATTCGAAATCTCTACTTGACCACTAGTTTATGGATGGTAGGCCGTAGTGATCGTATGAGTTACCCCATATCTAGTTAAAAGGGCTTCAAAAATTTATTGCAAAAGTGAGTGCCTTCATCGCTGATTATTGCTCGAGGAGTGCCATAACGGGTAAAGATATTCTTCCTCAAAAAATTCAGTACCACCTTAGCATCATTCGTGGGTAATGCAGCCATTTCCACCCATTTTGAGACATAATCGACTGCCACTAGAATGTAGAGATTATTATAGGAAGAGATGAAAGGGCCCATAAAATCAATTCCCCACACATCAAAGATCTCCACCTCCAGAATGTTATTGAGTGGCATCTCATGTCTCTTTGAAATATTACCAACCTTTTGACATCGATCACACCTTGAGACAAAGAAATGCGCATCTTTAAATAATGTAGGCCAATAGAAACCTGACTGTAGCACCTTGGCTACGGTTCTCTCTCTCCCAAAATGGCCTCCATATTCAGACGAATGACAATGTCGAAGTATGTCTTCAATTTCTTCTTTAGGAACACACCTCCTTATAATTTGATTTGCACATTGCTTGAACAAGAAGGGCCCGTCCCAAACATAATACTTGACATCATACAAGAATTTTTTCTTTTGTTGAGAGCTTAACTCTGGAAGGAACACTTTGCTGACGATGAAATTCACATAATCTGCATACCAAGGCAAGTTCTTTTGATCACAAGTAAATAATTGTTCATCTGGGAATGACTCATTGATCATAGTCTCATCATTAACTTTTCCTCCATTTTCTAGCCTTGAGAGATGATCTGCCACTTGGTTTTTAGTCCCTTTTTATCCTGAAACTCTAAGTCAAACTCTTGTAATAAGATAACCCACTGGATAAGTCGAGGCTTTGCATCTTTCTTAGCAATTAAATATTTGATAGCAGCATGATCAGTAAAAACAATTACCTTTTTCCCGATGAGATATGCACAAAATTTATCAAATGCAAATACCATTGCTAGCAACTCCTTCTTAGTGGTGGCATAATTCATTTGTATGTCATTTAATGTCTTGCTAGCATAATATATAATATGAAAATTTTGATTTTTTTATTGGCCTAGAACCGCGCCAACAACAAAATCGTTAGCATCACACATAAGCTCAAACGGGAGATTCCAATCTGGGGCAACAATGATGGGTGCTAACACTAATCTAGATTTCAATATCTAAAATACCTCAAGATACTTTTCATCAAATTTGAAAATCACTTCTTTTTCCAACAAACTACATAGCGGTTTAGAGATCTTCGAGAAGTCCTTAATAAAACGCCAGTAGAATCTAGCGTGCCCAAGAAAACTTCAAATACCCTTGACGGAAGATAGTGGTGGTAGTTTCTCAATAGTCTCAATCTTTGCTCTATCCACCTCAATTCCCTTAATTGATACTCGATAGTTGAGAACAATTCCTTCTTGCACCATGAAATGGCATTTCTCCCAATTTACACAAGATTCGTTTCTTCACATCTTTTGAAAACTAATGCCAAGTTATCCAAGCAAATATCAAAAGAATCACCAAATACTGAGAAGTCATCCATGAATACCACTATAAAGTGCTCCACCATGTCAGAAAAAATTTCCATCATACACCTTTGAAATGGTGCCGGTGCATTGTAAAGTCCGAAAGGCATCCTTCGAAATGCAAAAGTTTCGTAGGGACAGGTAAACGTTGTCTTTTCCTGATCTTCAGGTGCTATAGCAATCTGATTGTATCCTAAATATCCATCTAAAAAACAATAATAGGAGTGCCCTGCTAGTCTATCAAGCATCTGATCAATGAACGGCAAAGGAAAATAATCTTTCTGAGTAGCTTTATTTAACTTGCAATAATCCATACAAACATGCCACCCAGTTACTGTCCTTGTTGGGATAAGCTCATTATTATCGTTCGTCACAACAGTCATTCCTCCCTTATTCGGTACACGTTGCACCTAACTAACCCATGAGCTATCAGAAATAGGATAAATTATGCCCGCATCAAGCCACTTGAGAATTTCCTTTTTCACCACTTCTTTCATAATTGGGTTAAGCCGACGTTGGTGCTCAATAGAGGGCTTATGTTCATCCTCCATAAGGATTTTGTGCATGCAAATAGAAGGACTAATCCCCTTAATATCCGCTATGGACCATCCCAACGCTTTCTTGTACTCTCGCAACACCCTTAATAACTTATCTTCCTGTTCAGGCTCAAGAGAGGCAAAAATAATAATCGACAAAGAGGATGATTCACCAAGGAAAGCATACCTCAAATGATTAGGAAGAGGCTTAAGTTCTAGTGATGGCGGTTCTTGAATTGAAGGCTTCGAATGAGAACCCAATGATGGCACATCTAACAATTCAAATTCCGACTTAGAACGAGTGAATTTTAGCGTAGCCTCAAAGTAATTCCCCAACTCTAAATCGTCCTCATTGTATGCATTAATTATTGCTAATTCAAGCTCGTCAAATGGGAGTGTTTCTTCATGGTAATGTCAAACACATGTGTCCACTACATCAATTCTATAGCAATCTTCAGGCTCATCAGTAGGAAACTTCATAGCTTTGAACACATTAAACTTCACCTCTTGATCTTGAACTCTTATAGTAAGCTCACCCTTTTGCACATCAATAAGAGTTCTACCTGTGGATAAGAATGGTCTGCCAAGAATGATTGGAACATCTCTATCCTCCTCTATATCAAAAATAATAAAATCCATAGGGAATATAAATTTGTCAACCTTAACAAGCACATCTTCTATAATCCCCCTTGGATACTTCAATGATCGATCCGTTAACTGGAGTGTCACAGTAGTAGGTCTGGCTTCTCCCAATCCCAATTTTTGAAATATAGACAGTGGCATCAGATTAATACTAGCCCCCAAATCACACAAAGCTCTACCAGAGAATTGATTACCTATGGTGCATGGTATAGCGAAGCTCCCTGGATCCTTAAGCTTTACTGAAAATTTCCTTTGAATGATAGCACTGCATTCTTCAGTTAAACCCACTGTTTTGAATTCAGTCAATCGCTTATTTTTAGTCAAGATATCTTTCATAAACTTGGCATAACTTGGCATTTGCTCTAAAACTTCAGCGAATGGGATATTAGTATGCAACTTCTTGAATACATCAAAAATTTTGCAAATTGCTCGTCATATTTTTGTTTCCTAAAACGTTGAGAAAATGGTGGGGGTGGGTTGTAAGGAGTAATATTTTCCAAACCTGACTTTTTATGCTCCTGATTTGTATCTTCTTTCTCTTGCTTACCCATCTCTTTAGAAACTGTTTCTTCTGTGACTAAAACATCTGGTTCCTTTGATTCCTGGACCACATCATTTAGTTCTTTTCCAATCCTTAATGTGATACCATCTTTTTTCGAATTAATCTTTGTATTACTAGGCAAGGTTCCTTGAGGACGATTGTTAATTGTTGAAGCAAGTTGACCCAACTAAATTTCCATATTCCGGATAGAAGCTGCTTGGGTCTGGAATTGAGTTCTAGTCTCTGTCATGAATTGATTAGTGTTGGTTCCCATCTGATATACTAGATCTTCCAACGAAGGCTTCTTTTCTCTAAGAGGATCTTGAGGATAATAACTTGGTTGAAACATGGGCTTTGTAGATGAAAGGCTCCAGCTTGATTGTTGTTACTCCAAGAGAAGTTCAAATGATTTTTCCAGCCTGGATTTTAATAGTTGGAGTATGGATTATTTTGCCTACTACCAACAAAATTGAGAGACTCTGGATTATTAGGGCACATATCTCCTGAATGATTGTCTCCACAATTCTCAGATGTTACGGTAGGAGTTTGAATAGCATGAACTCCAAATGAATCAATTTTCTTAGATAAGGATACCACTTAAGTAGTCAAAGCCGTAAGAATATCTAATTCATTCACTCTGACTGTTCTTCTTGGATTTATCTTCTCTGTATGGTACTGGAAGTTGTTAGAGGCCATCTCCTCCAATAAATTATACCCATCCTCAAATGTCTTCGCCATAAGTGATCCACCTGTCGCAGCATCAACAATCGTTCTGATAGATCCAACAAACCCATTGTAGAAAATTTAGATGATCAACCACTCAGGTAGAGCAGGATAAGGACATCTCCGAAGTAAATCTTTATACCTCTCCCAGACTTTATAAAGAGACTCACTGTCCAACTGTATGAAAGTAGTGATGTCATTCCTCAACTTTGCAGTTTTTGAAGGTGAAAAGTATTTAGTAAGGAATTTTTTTCGTCAAGTCATGCCAAGTGGTGATAGACTCCCTTGGTAATGAGTTCAGCCAATTATTCGCCATGTCCCTCAATGAGAATGGAATAGTCGCAATCGGATAGCATCATCATCAACACCGTTATATTTGAAAGTAGCACATATCTCCAAAAAATTAGCTAAATGTGTATTGGGATCTTCGACATGTGAACCCCCAAACTGAAATGCTTGTACCATCTGAATAGTAGCTGGCATGAGCTCAAAATTGTTGGCTTGCACCACTGGACGACGAATACTAGTGTGAATCCCGTCCACCAATGGAACAACATAGTCTCGCATAGACTTTGAACCTTCATTACCATTAGTTTGGTCAGCCATTGTATGGTGTTGAGAAGCTTCTCGCTTATTCTTTCTATTTCTTCGACAAGTTTTCTCGATCTCAAAATCCAAAGGAACAAGTTCTGAATTTTCTGTACTACGCATACACTAGCCAAACACCTATAAAGCAAAGAAAAGTTTGGTCTAAAATCAAATATGATTGAATTAATATTAACAAAAAGATTAATAAATTAGTCCCCGGTAGCGGCGCCAAAAACTTGTTGTCTAAATTTACGCACGCAAGTATACGTATCGAAACAAGTAATAAAGTGAAAAGAAAGTATCATTGCCACGGAGACTAAATACCAATCTATTGCTAATTACCAATTTATCTCACTCTAATTTTATCCAAACAAAAGTAAAAATAGGATTTAAAAATAAACAAGAAAAATAACAGAGAGAATAAATTTTCAGATTTAAAATCAATAAGTGATAAAATCTAGGTTTATAATTTTCCCCAAACAATCCACTTGATTAAATTATCTTTCCTTCTATGATAAATTAATCCACTATAATTGTCACCCAAGAGTACTAAATTCTCTACAGGCCTTTGTCGATGATCATGTAAAAATACCCTTCTAAACTAATTCCTTATATGTCTATGAGAATTAAATCAAGAAGAATTCATTAAGAATAAGCTCTCATAAGGGATGCACACGCAACGTGAGTATATGTCTATCTCAAATTAGTGTATGTTATTCTATCTAGATCATAAACACAAAATAACTCTATCGATATTATTAAGGTTTACCGATTCAATTCAATCAATGGCCAGTTAATTAAATCACATTAAACATAAGATAGAATAAGCAATCACATATGGCATCATAGAAGAAATAAATAAAACTAATCAAATATCATGAATAGATTCCATTATAACCCTATAATAGAAATTAGTTCATCATTAAAAAGAAAATAAAATCACGAAAGTAATCAGTCATTCTTAGAGATTACAAATATCAAGATAAGAGATAAAGTTTAGAAAGATAAAACTCAAAAGTCGAATCTCCAGCTCTCGTCCTCTTTCTCAATCTTGTGCCTCCAAGAAAAATCTAGAACTTTTGTCGCCAAATAAGGCTTAATTGTTCATAATTATAGGTATGGAGTCATTAGGGTTTAAGAGTCTCAAAATCCGTCTCTAATTCGGTTCCCAAAAATTAACGTATAAAACTGAAAACGTAAAAAGGCCGTGGCTTCAAAACATGTCATGCCACGGCTTGTATTTTCATATTTTTGTTGTGTAATTCTTGAATTCCCGTTGCGGCCGCGTTTTCTATCAAGCTGTGGCTTGAAGACTTTTTAACTTGTATGTTTAGCTTCCTTCTTCCTAGAGTGAACCAATTTGGAGTCAGAATTTCTCCTAAATATTGTCAAATATCGTAATGTTCCATATTGTTCCTAAACTACAAAATAAGCATAAAAATCAAACAAAAACATAGAATCACATAAAAAGTATAAAATAAACTAAACTTAACTAAAAATAACTAAAAGACTCTAAAATTAATAAAATATTATATTTAAAAGTGATTAATTCGTAAGTATAAAACCTACTCATCATGACCCTTCAAGGACTTGAAGGCACTTGACATGGAGAAGGTCATCTCAGACATTGTTAAGAAGATAAAATGAGCACATGTGGCCAGCCTATCTCAATATACATATATATATATATTTGGCTATCTTACATTTTGATTTATGGGTTGTTTATTGCTTTGTATCATCAAGCTTCGAGAATAGGAAGTGAGGTTTGGTGTAGAATATGATTACTATTGACTTCCGATTCTATTTTTGTGGTTGGCGCTCTATTGTTAGAGGTGCTCTATTTTTTTCAGAGTACTCATTGCTACTAACAAATTTGCCAAACTTGATGATATTGACATTGATGTTAGCAGGGTAGTTTCTATCTGATTTCATATTCCTTTTCATTTTATTGTCGATATGTTCTGTTAATTACCTGCACCGTTCATCGTATTCATTATTTTTTGGGGAATGTGTTAGTCTTACAAGTGGATTCCAAGCATAATAGAGGGGAAAATAATGATTAAACGCAACAGCTATAAACTCACCAATCATGCTGATTTTTGGTGAATGGGCCATGTAGATATGTGAGTGTTTAAGACTTTAAACCTTATCTCATGTGCAAATTATAATTTTTCAAGCAAATGAAAATTTGAATATAATGCATTCCAACATATTGAGTCATGTGGGTTCGTTGCCAAATATCAAGATTACAGATTCTCTATCCAATCTCTGATAATCCTAATCATCTGATGTGTCACATCATTTGTTAGTAAGAAAGAATATGATGAACTGTCTAAAAGCAATTCCATGCTTCCAATGACTAAAATTATTCCAGTTTGCAAATTTTCAGTATAATAGAGCTTCTAGAGGTGACCCATCAAATGACTAATCTCACTACCATGGCATCTTCACCAAGTGCAAGGAAAATATGGCTTGGAAGTTGGAAAAAAAGTACGGCATATTTTATCTTTTGCTAAGTGTAGACACCCCAATTTGCACGAACCCGTTAGGAAAGTCTAAATTTCCTCGAATTGATTTTGAGTTAAACTTAAACTTCTCAATGGACCCACATTGCCACTTGGCATCATATTCATGCATACATGCATACTATTTGCATCTCATATCATGCCCATACCTTGTCCCTAATCCACTTTAAACCCAAGTCCATGTCCTAACCCAAACCCAAGTCCATATCCAAACCCAACACCAAGTCCATACCCAAACCTAACACCAAGCCCCTCCTAAGCCCAAACCCAAGTCCATATCCTAACCCAAACCCAAGCCCAACATCAAGCCCATTCCAAGTCCATTCTCTCACCCCTTCACAAGATGACACATGTTGATACCTCATAAGCCTCCAACACTCAATGCATCATCTAATTGGAGAGTCAACTTTTCTTTTGTGAAAACTCAAGAATGCCCTTCTTAAAAAGTCTAGTCAAATCAAAAAGGTTATTTGATCTTTGGTAATAATCCACAAAGGTGAGAGAACTTCCCATTATGCCCTTAAAAAGTGGGAATCTTCAAGTACATACATGGAGTTCTCCCATTGGTCAATTTCAAAAATATACTTCCACCCTTGCTTTATTTGTTATTTACAAATGAACCAAAGTCTACTTTTCACCTACCACTTCACCTTTACACATGTCATCCTCCTATTCACCCTCCCAAATGTGCTTTTATTTTTTCATTGGTCCATTTCAAAACTACACTTCCACCCTTGCTTTATGAGTTATTTACAAATAAACCAAGATCTACTTTTTACCTACCACTCCACCTTTACACATGTCACTCTCCTATTCATCATCCCAAAAGTACTTTTGTTCTCTCACCTCTATTTACCAAAAAACCAAGGATCAAAGCATGCTTTTAGGGTTTCTTCACAAATGTCATCTTTACCCCCATACAAATAAAAAATCCAAAAAGAAATAACCTAAACCTTATGTCCATTCTCATTATTTTTAGGGTTGGACCACTTTATCCCCAAAAGTTCTCCAAAAACTCTATAAATACCCTCATTTTCTATAAGCAATTCATGCTCTCAAGCCCCCATATCCCAATCTAAAACTCTACCAAATTCTCTACTCATCTCTCATCTCTCAACCCTTATCTCTCAACCCTTAACTACATCTTTCAAGTCCTAAGTCCATTACTCAAGTTCAAGATTCATTCAAGACTTCCAAAAGGGACAAAGTGGGATAATAGTTATTTATTTGTTTTTATTTTGCATCTTCTTCTTCTATCCCTCTCTTTTTATTTTTAGAAGCCTTTAGGATGTAATGGAGAACCCTCCTTCATCCCGAGTAGATTGAACCTCAACCTTGGGCATGGAATGCTTGAGGCGGTTTGGTCGAAAGGATGGAGGTTGAAGCCTTTTTTAACCCATTCTCATATCATGCATCATAATGTACACTATGCACACACCTCACACATGTTTGGCTATGATGAAGAAATGTGTAACTCTCTTGATGAGGTTAAAACACTAAGTTTCTAGCTAAACATGCATGCATTAAGGTTATGGATCTAAGGGTATTCCATCCATGGAATTTCTCTAAAATCCTAAACCAACATCTCAACTCATGCAAAAGTGTGTTGACTCCATAGAATGTCTTTTTCCATAAGATATTTCTTATGTCAACACCAACATCAAATCCTCTTCTAAAGAGATACATACACACTACGTGCACCCACCCACTTCATACATCCCATGCACTTTACTTGTTATATTATTCTTTTAAAAAATGGCCAAATCTAAAGGTAACCACCATAGGTGGAGAGAATGGAGTGCTTAACACCTTCCCCATTCTCTAACCGAATCCCCTTACCTAGATCTTAGGTAGACCATACATTTTCCATGATTGAGAGTCACTACAATGCCATGAAAAAATTATTTTCAAAAAAATCGATTAGGGTGCCCATTCACACCCATTTCCAAAAAAAAGAATGGTGGCGACTCCAAACAACGTAGCATTGAGGTTCAAAACTTGAACATTCTCATGTCTATACTAAGTATCCATTTTAACCATATCCTACCTTATACTATGTTTATTAGGCTAAAGGAACAAGCATGGTAGAAATCTAAAATATAAAAATGTTCTATTCAACTCAATCATGCCAACCGGACTAACATGAGGACATCTCACTCAAACTCCATTTGGTGTCAGCAAGGAACCATGGTACTCCAATTAAACGACGCATAGACACCAGTACGCCACAAAAAAGGCAGTCTAGCTTCTGATCACAGTTTTCCATGCAGAAGAACAAAGTGAGCATTGCATTGTTGTGAGCTTGATTGAAGGTGAAGTTTTGGAGTCGATTGGAAAGTAGACCCTTGTCAAGCATGTTCCCATAAAGAGCTAGTGAAGTGAGGAAGGCACCATGAGTCCATGAACACTAAGCACCTAGTAGAGAGCATAAAGCTAACAAAGAATACAGCAAAAAATGGTTAACTTTGGGCATAACCTATACCTCAATTAGTTCGTGTTCTGCATTGCAACCACAGTCACAGGTTTGATCCAAGCTTAACCACTAGGAAAAATAAAAGGAAACTAAATATCGGTGTATTAAAAGCTCATATTATTAATTGATCAATAGCACTTAAAACACTTCATATGTAGCCATACTATCTCTATTCCTCGTGAACTTAAGAAAATAAGAGTTAGTGGTCATAGAAAAAACATGTAAACACATTTGCTGCCATAGAGGTGAATCTGTGTTAGTGGAAACTGGAATTAGAGATGTATGCATTCGTTGACAAGTGAAGTCTTTTGTCAATTGTAAATGAGGAAGATAATTTCTTTCTTTGGTACCTCTCAAGAAACAAATCTCCCACCATTAACAAAAAAACCAGTCGAGCTGGTTGACCATTAAAAAAGTTGAGATGCATTTTATAACACACAATCAGCAAGTAATATACATCTTAATAATTTCAAAGCATCGAGACATCTTTCTAAGGCCATGTGGAAGTAAACAAACAAATTTTACACATTAAATAAATAAAATAGTTCAGTTCCTAAATTTTGAAGATGCCCACACTTAAAGACCATGATAAATACATGTATTTTTCCAAATAAAAAAAAGATAGTCTCTTTACTAAAAGATATACATACATCATTATTGAAGCCTTCCAAAGATCATCCATGTATATTTATCTTCCCACTACTACCACCACCTCAAAATTTCATTACCAAAAAAATAAACACACTACAAAAGTGAAAACAGAAACCCCATCTAGGGCTCTGCTCTAATTGCTTGTAGTTGTTTGTCGGTTTGTTGAAGTCAACTCCTGAAGTGGATCCATTTTCCTTGTTGGTACCAACCTGATTCAAAGGAAGATGTGCTTTTGTTTTCAACAACGGAGCAAGCATCATGTGTACTGCATTTTCAATATCAGCTCCATATTAGGAACCCTTTGCTAAACAAGTAACCAGTGGTATTCCCAAAAGCTTGCTGACCCCAATGTTGAGCATGTCGGATGTACATCTGACAACACACAAATCCATTATTGTTAAACATAACCATAAAACCAGAAACAAATGTTTACAACTAACGGTTGAGAGACTGTGTAACAAATCCAAAACATATTTGGCAAGGTACAATACTCATGACATGCAACATTTTATTAAGAAATCATCATACTCGTTACTCATGCAAGCCACATTAACCAGTCACTGACTACTATGAATATGCATACATGTGGGGTGCAGTTTTATAGGTAATATGACTCCTTCTTTTTGACAATCTAAAACTAGGAATCAAGACCTCACTATCCACAAATAAAAACATACCCACACAGACACATGTAAGATCCTATTAATCAAGCATACATGAATCTCCCATACCATAAAGTCTATTGAAAGGGAGAATTCTCTTGAACTCACATCCTAAGTGGGACCAAGTCCCATAGATTAGGATTGGTTCTAATCATATCGCTCCAATTAGTTTGCATGAGTTCCAATTATACAAGAATATGTTTTTCTCCTTGTATATAAGGTAGTGGGTTGAGAAGTGAAAAATAAACAAAGACATTAGGGGGTGGTTTTGCGAGGTGAAAAAGGACAGGAGAATAAGGTATTATAGGTGTTTTGGTAAGTAATGTTTTTATTGCAATCTGGAAAACTAATATGCTTAGATATGGCAACTGATACAGGAATTTGTACATAAGTCCTCGTTTCCTGAAATCCATTAAATAGATATGGAGACTTGTTACCACTTTCATATCTTCATGGTGCTTAGTTTTATATTGTTGGGCTACATATCGACTTTGTAATAAACAAAATGAAACCTCCAATATGCAAAGTTTATACAAGAAAACTTCCAAAATTAATGTGGTGATTAGACATATGCTGAGAAAATTTAAGTATCCAGGTATCATGTTGATGATACCGTCACCTCATTTATTAAAATTGGCGAAAATAAACAAACAGTGAAAAATTGTAATACCTCTATTGTTATGTCGTATCAACTCTTGGACCAGGCATAAAAGAATTCATAAACCAAGGTGGGGACTTCCATGCTGAAGGAGATTCAAGCCCTCTCTTGAAACCAAGGGTGTTACCAAATCTATGGGAAAAAAATAATCACATATGCACACCATAAGAAGCACAACCATGTATCATTGGCATTGTTCTATTCGAAATTCCTCAAAAAAAGAAATTTCTGAGCTACCCAACAAACAAAAAAATTCAGTATTTCCTGAAATGAGTGTCTCAATTTCGATTCACTGTTTTCAAAGTGGGTATCTCGATTTCTAATCGAAATAACTCAAAAAATAGAAATTTCTGAATTACCTAACAAACAAAAAAATTCAGTATTTCCTGAAATGGGTGTTTCGATTTCAATTCACTGTTTTCGAAATGGGTTTATCGATTTCTAATCAAAATTCCTCAAAAATGGAAATTTTTGAACTACCCAACAAAAAAAATTCAGTTTTTCCTGAAATGGGTATCTCAATTTCGATTCAATTTGTCAGAAAAATAGGATTTTTTTAGCTACCCAAATCAAAATTCAGAATTTTCTGAAATAGGTATCTAGATTTGAAACAAATGCATCTGTATTAATTAAAATCATAACATGATCAGAATCAAAAAATAAATAATCCAAAGAATTAAATCGAAAAAAAAAAATCCTTAATAATTCCGCATTTTTTGTCTTCATAAAATCGGAAATCAAATCACAATATATAATTATTTCGCAAAATAATTCCATGATAGTGTTTGAGATTTAATAAATTCCAAAAAAAAAAAAAAAACTTATAGTTCTGTCAACTAGAAAGAGAGTTGCAGCCGTCCGTGTGAGGGAGATGGAGTTGTAGCCGCACGTGCAAGGGAGATGGAGTTGCAGCTAGAGTGAGAGAATGAGAGAGTGAGAGAGATGGTTTCAATGAGGTAGTTGCGAGAGCAAGAGCGAGAATGAGAGAACGAGGGAGTGGATTCCAACTGTAAGAAGATGAGAGTTTTGTCGAGTTCTATCGAGAAAATTAGAGAGTGAGAACTCTCTGTTTTGTTTCGATTTTAAAGAGACAGGGAGGTAGCACTAATTATTGAAAACTATAAGGATGGAGCTATAAATATTACTTAAGTTATAACTTAAATGTTAAATCGTGCAAGATTAACATCCGTCCGATCTCTCTATATCCAACGATCGAAAAACGTTTGCTAAACAATAAGGCACCAAAAGCCTCCCATATATATATAGGGTCCCGTTCAACACCCTATGCTTTACCCTACGTGTTTTGTTCTACATGGGTTAGAAGTTTTGGAATAGGCTGATTTTTGGTGACGATGATCTCTATGGTGAGAAGATCTTCATCACCAAAAATCAGCCCATTCCAAAAACTTCTAACCCCATAAAAAATGTTTTACAAAAAATGGACGGTCCACAAATTTTCAACTTGTAAACATGGGACTAGAAATTTCAGAATGAGCTAATTTTTGGTGAGGAAGATCTTCTAACCGTAGAGATCCTCCTCACCAAAAATCAGCCCATTTCAAAACTTCTAATTCATGTAGGACAAAACACATTGGACAAAACGTAGGGTAAATAGTAGGGTGTTGAACATTTCTCATATATATATCTATCTATATATATATATGTGTCCCGTTCAACACCCTACACTTTACCAAACGTGTTTAGTCCTACATGGGTTAGAAGTTTTGGAATAGGCTGATTTTTGGTGAGGATGGTCTCTATGGTGAGGAGATCATCCTCACCAAAAATCAGCCCATTCCAAAAACTTCTAGCCCCATGTTTACAAGTTGAAAAATTGTGGACCGTCTATTTTTTGAGAAGTAATAACGGTGGAGCGATATCAAAGAGACACACCAACTTAAGTCGAAGCACATTGGCTCTTGCAATCGCAAGGAGGAGGAGCAGCTCTGAAAGCAACAACACAAGCGATAATTCAAATTCGACTTCTCCATCGCCACCTCGGCTTCTCCCTCCTCTGCATCCGCTACTGAAACCATCTTTCAACGATGGTTCGTCTTCTCCTCCTCCCCCTCGAAGGAATGGCTCTCCATGGCAATCATTCTCGTTAGCTGATTTACAGTGTGCAACAAATGGAAACTACTAGCTCGTTGATTGTTAACAGAGATAAACATTAAGTAGTTCCATTAACCCTACTATCTCTATCTGAACAATGGTGGAGTTCATGGGGTTTCTCTGTAAATGAGTGTCCTTGATTCAATAATTATGTTGCAGTTGGCATTTTGGGAATATGGTATGAATACAACTCTAATACTCTCGATCACTGTGAGACCATAGTCACAAAATTCACCATTTTTATTTTCAAAATTTTAGCTGATTAATTCGGTGAATTGATGAATTAATATATATGATCATATGATCCCACAATGGTAACATTTTTAAACTTCAAGATGATAGGTTTTGGTAAGAAATATTATATATAATCTCTAAAGTTTTGCTGATTTTTTATCCAATCCGTCCGAATTAACTGAAGTGAACCTTCACAGATAGTGACATGGTGTACAAATTGTAATTTCATTTTTTAATACCAAAATTACCCTTTTATATTTTTAATAAAAATTACGAATAAACCCCTCACTTTAATTCAGAAACCGTCAAACCAAAACACAGTTTAAGAGATAATTAAAAAAAAAGACCCTGCTTTACTAATAAGGAGAGAAGATCCTCTACTTCAAGGAGTTGGTTTGCAATCTTGTCTCCAAATATAATTTTTAAGTCTCCAAGTATCTTAGATTGTCAATGGATGGGTTTCGGATCAGATTAGGGTTATGTTTGATTGGTCTCGGAACCGATCCGATAACTATCGATTTGGATTCTTATCGAAATGGACTTTTATCAAATCTCAATCACTATGTCATAATGCGCGAAAAACGACTGTCCATGACAGTCGTTATTGAAAAAACCAACTGCCCCTGCAGTCGGAATAGGGGTCATTTTAAATGGAGTGGTTTTTAAATTGCGACAGTCTGAAATAGTCGGCAAAAAACGACTGTCCTCGACAGTCGAAAAAAAATGACGATCTTTGATAGTCGGTAAAAACAACAGTAATAGTCGAAAAAACGACTGTCACAAACAGTCATTTTTTCTTGATTTGTAATAAATAAAAAAAATTACATTTTTTCCTATATTTATAAATGAAAATCTGATTTGATATATAAAATAAACTAATACATGATATAATACAATTAATACACTTTCTCAAATTTTAATGGATCATGCCCATATTTAATCAGGTTACAGTTGATCAAAAAGTCTTTGATTCATATTCAAAGTTATTGGATTTTGGGTCTATTCGGATCCATTGATAGCCCTCTCCCAAACCACATTAGTTGGGTCCCACTAACAAATGAGATTGATGATTGTTAACCATCGGATTGAAGTATTGTCAAAGCCCATGGTGAAAAATTATATAATTAAATCAAATGAATAAAAGTCACCAATCAGGATGATCTTTGATCTTTGGTTTTGTTGGCTTAAGCAACACCGTTGGATCATTATTCAACACTACATGGTCAGCATTGGGCCCATTACAGCTGTTTACCACATAACTCATTAATTGTAAGTTTTAACTTAAATGAGTCTCATTATGTTAAATTTAAAATGTTAAGTTGGTGACATTTTTTTAGTTGGCCTCGATTAGTAAAGATATATTAAATATATAAAAGGATTTGTTTTTAAAAATTTTCCTCAAGCCAAACTTGTACAGAGTTGACTTCACTGTACACTTTTAAAGAGAGTTTACTATTGGCACCCTAACTTTTACTTATTACACCCTAACTTCTTAAATTATTTATCACGCCCCAATTCATGATTAAAGTACACCATTCAAACATTACATAAGTTTGATTCAAGTTATTACCTCAGCATTATAAAGAACAATGACACATTCAAACAACTTCACCAAATGTTCACAGGATTAGGCTCATATAAAATTTTAAATCTAACAAATTGAAATCTAAACCAACCGAGAGAGAGAGAGAGAGAGAGAGAGAGAGAGAGAGAGAGTCTATTGGCACCCCACTATTTTTCAGTTATTAACTTAGCTTTTATTTTTATTTTAATTGAGGTGGAATAAGTAAAAATTGGAGTACCAATAAGCAGCTTTTTATAGAAATCAAGGTCTTACAGGTATTTATTTAAATTTTAAAATGGTGTGGGTCCATTCCAAGGTTTGCTATGTAACAAGCTTGAAGGGAGTTTTGTAATAAAAATGCAACAAGCTACTCTCTGCAAGTACATCACTATTAAATTTAGTGAAACCCTTTTGAGTCTTACTAAGGATCGTTTTGCTCAAATGGATTACCACATAAGAAATCCAACACCACAACCCTCTATGTTTCACCGAAAAACTCAGATGCAAAAAATAATTCAAAAAATAATTTCTTTTGAAATAAATTTGTCTTCTTTCATGAAATAAATTCATGTTTTAAAGTTTAGTTCATCAGTTCAGCTTCTTCACTGAATTAGATAATTCTGTAAGATTTTCTATATATTTTTGTCATTAATGGCCTACATTACAATTTTGAAATAATCATGTAAAATGAACTTAAATTTCTTATTTTGTGCAATGGATGATGGTGAACGCTGCCGGTTGAATTGTTATATACATTTCTATGTTCCGTGTAAAGACTCACTCGTATCTCGATGAAAAGTATCATGATTCTGTAATCACATCCAGGTCAGCAATGTTTGGAATGATGTAAATTTCAATGTAACTACGGCATTTTCCTTAAATTATCAACATACCTCAAATCAAAATCCATCAAATGGATCATGATATGACGTCATAAGCTCATGATATCATGATATGACATCATAATGAGGTCAGGATATCCATCAAATGTAAATTTCAATGTTTGACCAATTAATCGAATAATTAAACCAATCAATGCGACAGTTGTACAAACTTTGAATAGGGCACCATATATTTTTCACTACTGACTATGTAAGACTAGTTTGCATCTTTAAGAGGTCGTCATTATAAAAACCCACCCAGGAGGCTCACATCTTTCGACATTGGAATCATTTGGTGCTTGTTAGGTTTGTTTTAGTCTCTCTGGGGAAGAAGCCACAACTTTCGGGTTCTATAATACATTAAGAGAAATGGAGCATTTAAATGTGGGCAGCCCAAACCCAAACACGAACGGGTGTGGATCTGATGCTTGGTAAGTTTTTTTCCTTGTGGACTTATTTTAACATCAAACTAGGGATGTCAACGGGTTTGTTTTGGCTGGGTTCCTTAAAGAATTGAAATTAAAATTGTTCAATTTTATTGGTTTTGGTTTTCACTGGTTCTGGTTCCAATTCTCAAAACTTATTGGGTGGGAAAAAAATATGGCTGTGCAATTTGGACGGGTTAGAGGGTCAACTCAGGTTCAACCCAAAATGTAAAACATTCAACCCGACCGTCAGGTTAGAGCTCATTAACCTAAGCTCAATCCGAGATTGAGCTTCTAAAATCAAGTTGAGCACGAGTTAGCCCAAGTTATATAATTTTGGGCGGGTTGGACAGGTTGAACTCATTGAGGAAGTCTATTTCATTTTGATCGACACATAAATTTTATTTTATTTTTAAATAATAAAATATAATATAAAAAATAAAATCATTAGACAATGTATATCCCTAGAAGAATCTAGTCAGTCGTGTATTGTTTGTTTTGTCTTATCTATGGAAACAAAGAGACCAAGTTGACTCATTCGAGTCATCTTATATGGTATTAGAACTCAAGATTTAAACGATTTTTAATCAAAATATATTTATGTATCTACAATTATTATTTTTTCTAACTATAAGGTTACTTAATTCAAGGACTTTCAGCATAAAATTTTCATAAGGTTATGGCAATGGCAAAAAATGGTCACTTTTCTTTTTAATACTCAAAATAGGGTTATTTGCTCTACGAACTCATTTTTTTGGACATAAATGCTCTCACCTATTTTTTTTTAAAACCCTTGAAAAATGTTCCATTGAAACAGAGAGATTCATTTCCTCTAATTAAAAAGTCATTAATCTCACCTACTAGGTTCTCAATTTGAGAAACGATAGTGAACCTTGTAGATCTACCCACTCTCGTATTCGATGTCCTTGATCTATTAGAGCTTTCCACTAAACATTATCACTTTTTCTTCTATTTCTTTCATTTTTTTTAAATCATTTATATATTCTTATCAAATATTTCTCCTCAATAGTTTCACAAACCGAAAATGGTAGCAAAAAAAATTGATTTTGAAAAATTTTAAGTTTTTTGTTCCAAAAATTTAACCATGTCAAACTTCAACTTTGGAATGTATTATACCGAGATTCAACATTACCTATCGTTGATGTTTGGGTGATAAAAAAAAATAGCCCTTTCTTTCCATGGCTATAAACCTATGGAATTTTTATGCTAGAAGTGCTCAATACAATATCAAAAATGAAACTTTTATGTTCATAAATAAATCAATTGGCTTGGTCAAGCTGAGGACGAGACATCTCAGATTTTAGATGAGTCACTCTAATGAACAATTCAAATGACCTTTTGCTCGGCCACGTTGTCCGACCTTAGACGAGTCAATGTGATAATCGTGATTGATAGTGACTTAAGTAGACTTGGATCTCCAACGATCAGAGTCAAATAAAAAAATGGGAAAATTATTAAAACAATAATATATTAATTATAATTATTAAAAAATAATACTTTTGTCCAATTTATCAAAAAAAGTAATAAAACGATGGTTGAATCACTGGTTTTCAACTTGACATATGTCGGTTTTCATTTATTATATTTTTAATACTTACAAATATGAACTTTTTTACTAATTATAAATATATATATATATATATATATATATATATATATAGATATATATATAGATATATGGGGGCGGTTCAAGGGCCATATGAGAAACATATGAAAAAACTTTCGTTTTTTCAAAATAAGAGTTAGAGGTTTTGGATTGAGCTGATATTTGGCAAGGATGGTCACTATGATTAAAAGATCATCCTCACAAAAAATCAGCTCAATCAGAAACTTCTAAATCCATCAAAAGTGATTTACAAATTAGTGATAAAAATTGGTAAAAAACGACGGTCCACATTCTAAATCACTTTTAATGGGGTTAGAAGTTTCAGATTGGGCTGATTTTGTTTTTGGATGATCTTCCCATCATAGAGATCATCCTCACAAAAAATCAGCTCAATCCAAAATTTCTAACCCATATTTTAAAATTTTATTAAAAACGAAAGTTTTTACATATGTTTTCTCATATGGCCCTTGAACCTGACCCTATATATATATATAAAATTTTTATTATTACTTTTTTGATAAATTCACTATATTATTCCCAAAAATGTACTATATTATTTTTTGTAGTAATTTTCCTAAAATTATATTATTTTATAATTATTCAAATAAGGGAAAAATATATTATTTTCTAAAAATATTTCAAAATAAAAAATTTAAAAATTATTTGATATATTTTATAATTACATTTTTATAATTTAATAAACTTATAAATTAATATACTTATTCTTTTAATAATTATAAATAATTTTTATTTATTTATTTTTCCTACTAGTAATATGTAGTTATTTATTTATTTTATTATATTATTTGTAATGCAATCCTAAAAATATTATTATTTTTAATAAATATGACTATAATATTAAAAAAATTATAATTAGTAATTACAAATAATATTCAAAAACAAAAATATTGATAATTACATAAATTATTTGTTAGTTTTCAATGTTTGTAACTATAAATATATTAATAATTATTAATTGTAACTATTATATTAATAATATAATATTGAAAACCAAATAATGTTGATAATACATATTTTATGTGTTGTCTTAATAATTATTATTTGTAAATATTATACTTACAAATAATATGATAATTACATATGTATTTGATACTTTTCCCTATTTTAATATTATAATTATTAAATAAAAAAATAATTAATACTTAAAAATAATTAAACGAATTTTTAACAATATAACAATTTAAAAAAAAAAATCGTATTTCTTATCCGACTTTTTTCAAACTGAGAGTGATTAACAGTGAGTGGGTACTTTTTGCCACTCTATTATATTTTACAAAAAAAAAATAAAATCATTTTTCCTAATGGTTGTAACTATTATATACTAAAACAAGTACGTAATACTTACATATAATATTGAAAAATAATTACTATTGATAATTACATATATTATTTGTTATATTTATTATTTGTAATTCTTGAAAATACCTATTATTTGTTATTTTTAATAATTATAGTTATTATATTAAAAAAATTATAATTAATGCTTACACATAAAAAATATATATATATATATATAATATTATTTTTAATTTTGATAATTTCGTAAAAATAATTATTTTTAATGTTATAAAATAATTTATTATTTTTTATTTATTTATTTTCCCTATTTTTAATAATTATAACTATTATTTCATAATTTTTCTTAACTATTATTTTTAATATATATTTTTAACGATATAACTATTAGTTACAATGTGTTTTTACAATACCATTCGACTGTCATTTATTTTATAATATTAAAATTGAAAATTGAAAATTTTGAAAAATTAATATTTATGAAAATTGAAAATTTTGATAAGAAAATTCAAAGGGCCAAGGCCCACGAATTTTAGTATGTTCCCGATTCGATTCGACGGTTTAGAACTGTTGAATTTCTCCCATCGTCCATTAATTTGAAGATTTCGGCCTGTAAAAAAAAAGTTTAATAATGAAAATTTTGACATCTTAGTCCGTCCAATTTTATGAAATTTAATGGTCTTGGATCATCGAATATGACCTTTTTTCATGTTCCGGGCTTTGCCCTTGGGACCAAGGAATAATAACTATTTGTTACAATGTGTTTTTTACAATACCATTCGACTGTTGTTTATTCTTTCAATGTTTTTTAACAATACCACCGGATGCATCCAGGCAAATTGGGTTGAGTTCCTAATCCAACTCGGCAAGTTTACTAATTGGTTGCCACCAAATTAATGATATTTAAATTGAAACTCAGTGAGTTAATTGGCAAGTTTTTTTCTTTTTGTTTCTGTCCTTGTAGTATTATAACAATCACAGGAGAAACTGACAAAGATGAAACATGGTTAGCCAGAAAAATGAGCTGCACAAGGACTAGTATGAAGCCTAAAATCCCAAAGGTTCCACAGGCACTGCGAGATATCGAAGACCACAACAAATGCTTTGATCCTGTGGTGTTGTCGATTGGCCCTTATCACCATGGAAAACCCAAGTTCAAGATGGTACAAAATCTCAAGATTGCGTGCGCTCAACAATTTGTCTCAGGTCGTGATCCTAATATCTTCTGCAGCATGGTTGAAAAAGTGGCTACTACTGCCAGGGATTACTATGATTGGTCCATAATTGAGCCGAGGCCCAATGACAAAGAGTTCGGATGGATGATGTTCCTTGATGGTTGCTTTATTCTGCATTTCATTGATTGGTGCATAAATGAAATAGATAGCGAGTTGCACAAACATGAAAGTATTTTCGCTCTCATATGGAGAGATTTGTTCTTGCTTGAGAACCAACTCCCATATGTAGTTCTCAAGGCATTCATGAGCTTCAAATACACTGAACCTAAATGGCAAGAAATGGTCGATAAATCTATCAATTTCATGGTTAATTCCCAAGACTTTTCTTCTAGTGAGGATGGTGCTGAAAGCTATGATCAACGACAACCGCTTCATCTTCTTGACCTTCTTTGGACCAAACTGGTTGGTTCTCATGACGATGCTCAGACATCTAGTGAGGATGGTGGAGATGAACAACAACTACAGCATCATCGATCTATTGGGGATGGTGGAGATGATCATCGACAATGGCTTAATCTTCTTCACCTTCTTTGGACCAAACTGGTTGGTTCTCGTGTAAATGCTCAGACATCTAGTGAGGATGGTGGAGATGAACAACAACTACTACAGCATCATCGATCTATTGGGGATGGTGGAGATGATCAACAACAACCGCTTAATCTTTTTGACCATCTTTGGACCAAAATGGTTGGTTCTCGTGACAATGATTTGGAAATTTTAAAATGGAGATCGCGCCCTACAATCAATGAGCTTATAGCGGTGGGAATTAATATCAAGAGGAGTAAGACAAGTTGTTTATATGACATTCATTTTCAACCTACCATGTTTGGTGGAGAGTTGTTACTTCCTCAAATGGTCATTGATGACTGTACTAGAGAAATGTTTCTCAACTTGGTTGCCTATGAGAGGACCATAGATACAGATGATTTTCCAGTTAGTTCTTACCTCTATTTCATGGATACACTCATTGATGATGCCGATGACGTGAAGAAGCTGCGGTCCAAGCAAATATTGTGCAGTTATCTTGGCACCAACCAGCAAGTGGCTGATCACTTCAACAAATTGGCTGTTGGATTGCTGGCGGATACTAATGCTTATTCAAAAGTTACAAGGGGCATTGATAAATATTACAAAAGCAACATAAGGGTTTCCATTGGAGAATTTGTGTACTCTCATTTTAGAAGTCCCTGGTCTTGTATAGTTACCATTGCTGCAGGTTTTACTATCATCCTAACTTTCCTTACAACCATATTCTCACTCTTAAGTTATTTAAAAGTGATGTAGAGAAGGTGCTTGTTGGAGATTTAAGGGTTTCCCTTTGTTCTCTTCTTTGTAATCTAAGGTGTCTCCCCTTGTTACCGTCACTTTCTTATAACATATAAAATATATGTAGTTCTTTTAGAATATTTTCTTTATTGCCATTTCCTTCTCTTAGCTGCAATCAACTGCTTTGGTTGTAAGCCTGTAATTCAATTGGTCGACCCATATGCTACAATGCTCAACACCATGAAATCATCGATATAAGAATAAATTACCCTTGGTTTGATTATATTGTTACCAATTGATGTGATTCTTCCTATGAAGTCATTTGTTACACCTTGTTTGGGGCAGCTTTGCTTTATAAAAACACGTTTATGCAAAATTATCATTTTTCTAAGAATCAAAATTAGAGGCGTGATGCTAATATGACTCGCCATGCGGCATGCTCAAATGAATCCATGATCTGATACCAATTGATATAAGTGACAAGTTCGGATACCATAGATCTGAACGCCAAGCGATATGCGATTGTATTTTCCCATAAAAAATATATCCCGATGGAATCGTGTATCCCGAGGCGTACAGATTTACGGTTCCTAAACTTATCCACATCATGGAATTATTTGAGTATGCCAACTGGCAAGACATATTATATATCAGGACTCTCAAAATTATTATTTGGTGGTATTATCTAGTAAAGTACGTTTTGAAATGTACCCTTGAGCAAAAGTCAGCATTCATTAGCGATGAATATCCAAAATACCCTCCCAGGACAGGTTACTATAATGCCATTAGATATTTAAAAGAAGATTAAAATTGATCTCATCAAGTGTAGAGTTTGTCTTCTTTCATGAAATAAATTCATCCTTTAAAGTTTTGTTCACCAGTTCAGCTTCTTCCCTGAATTAGATAATTCTGTAGGATTTTCTACATATTTTTGTCATAAATGGCCTACATTACAATTTTGAAATAATCATGTAAAATTGAACCTAAAATTTCTTATTTCATGCAATGGATGATGAGGAACGCTCTCGGTTGAGTTGTTGTATACATTTCTAGCTCAAAAACATCATTTCCTAGAATAAATAATTAAAATAAAAAAAAGAGAAAAATTAGGATTTTCCTATCTTGGGGGAGAGGGCAACATGATTATAAATAATATTTACATGAGGTTATATTAGTACCAGTTTTGTTTTCATGTCTGATTCTATGCTCCTTGCAAAGGCTCACGCAAACGATTTGACTTGTTGAGTTATCTCGTCTCACACTAGTAACGCTAGATCTCTAATAAAGAATTAAAAATGTATGGGGCATCCAAGTGAGCGGTGTTTATATGAAGGTTCTTTGAATATTTCAAAGTTTTTATAGGCATGTGATGCTAAAGGTTCTTTGAATCTGAAGAAACAGATTTCCAAAGCAATCAGTGATGAGAAATCAAAGGTGTTTGCGAAAAGTTTAGAAATTGATGACAAGTCAAAATTGGAGTTAGCTATTGGAGGTTTTGCAAAAAGGCAAGAAAGAATTCGCGATGATTCTGATTGGTTCTCATTGTAGTTAGACCATGTGATTGTGAGTGTGTGCAAGAGAGGGAGAGAGGGCATATTCCACTATATATAGTGTGCACCTCCCACCCAGGTCACACACCAAGTGCATTTCATCTCTGGTA
>NW_028236911.1:0-60230 GCF_017979445.1 Akebia trifoliata
AAATCTCATACTATTTGGGTTTTGGAGTCACCACCATTCATTAAGATTAGTGTGTGAATGATCACCTAGAAAATAGATCTTTTTAGAGACTCAATTTCTAAAGAAAAGTGACTCCCAAGGTATTGAATCAAAGGTCTAGGTAAGGAGACTCGATTAGAGAATGGGGAGGGTGTTAGGCATCCCATTCTCCCACCCTTGGGTGGTTAGCCTTTCAATTTTGCCACTTTTGAGGATTTTCATGAAGGAGTTAGTATAATGCGAAAATGCATTCAAGTGGGTTCATGATATATAAAGTTTTAAATCTAAGCTTAAGCCATTTTTAAAGTAGACCAATGTCCTAGGTTGACACAAGTAACATGAGAACCCTAGGATAAAGCCACTTACTTAAACAAGGAATGAAGCTACTTGTGGGCGTGAATATGAAATAATAACCTACTTTTGTGTGTGTGGTACAATGCAATGTAAACTCCATATGCCATTTTTTCCATGGAATACTCCAAAGGATGGAACTTGATTTTTACAAAGAAATATGGGATTATCTCATTAATTGAGGGATTCCCTTGACATCCTTTTTGGCTTAAAAGAGTAGTGAAAGTGATGCGTGTATGGAATGCACCCTTACATAGGGGGAAGATGTTGGCAATAAGACATAAGAACTCACCTCATAATGGATAAGAATTATTGGGTCTAGACCCTACGAAGCCCTCTCTAATGTATACTACATTATAATGCGCAATAAACGATTGTCCAAAACAGTCGTTTTAAAAGGAGTCACGTTTAATCTGATAAATGTCAGAAAAAAACGACTGTCAATGACCGTCATTTTTCTGGATTTATAATGTAAAAAAAATATTTTTCTGATTTCATAATTTGATAATAGAGTTGTCCTAAACTGACTTCGCCACACAGCTCTCAACACTATGCTGATGTGGCAGTGGGCCATAGATTTTTTCCAGATCTTTGAGGTAAAATCTGAAGTGAAATACTGAATAATTATTTACATAAATAAATAAATAAATAACTATTCATAATCATACCAAAACAACACCCTACCATATCCATTGATTAAAGAAAAATTAAATATCATAGTCAGTGTGAAAAGTAAACAAAATTCTCCCCATAAAATTAAAGAAAAAGAAAAAAGTATAGGAAGAAAAAAAAGAACTATCGGAAAAAACATGCCTCAATACACGACCAATGTGTAATTTTGAAAATGGCAGAGAATTAAAGCCTTAGCCATTGATCCGCATCGATAAATCTCAATCTCATAAGAGGTCTTGCATCTCTAAATCTCAATTTATTCGACCACACTACCCGGTGTCTCTTATGGGCTCCTTCACCCCTACAGTCGTACTCTTTGAACACCGTAGTCCTGAAAAATACAAAATTATATTCCATATTGAAGAATTATTTTCAAAAAAATATTCAAAATAGCTATAAATCCAATTTTGTACAAAATTATTTTTATCATATAATATATATATTCTACAGTCACATGTGATATCAGTAACTGTTTTTTGAAATAAAATTACCTAATAATAAGTAAAAGATGGTTAATTTCATCAAAATACATAGTTGATTTAGTAATTTTTTACTATACAAAACTTGAAAATTGATTATCTCATTAGGGGATCATCAACACTTACTCGCGTCTTGATGAAGTACTCATATCATTCCATCCTAAGGGATTTATATTGTTGAAACAGCACTGATAATATATTGTGCTTGAGAAATCCCCCCAAGCACTTCCCAAGTAGACATCTCCAGTTCCCTCAACTTTATAGTTTAAGAAAGAGAACCCTGTATTCTCATCCGCGAAATTCCTACGATGAGCTGCGATCGCTCCAAAGCTTTTGGCCGTCGAATGTAGAGTACAAACCTATCAGAATCAGTTTTAGATTTGTCATGTCCTCTATAGCTTTTGGAATGTCGTTTTCATTGCTCCAAAGTGCTTCTGCTACGCGCTCTTTCTCAAACCTGCCATATCCAATAAACTCTAAATGTCTGATTTGAGAAGAACAAGATCACCCAATATAGGTTACACATCTTTCATAGCATAGAGGATCTGCTTTAGTTTGAAACCCCAAAATTACTTATTAAAATATAGAAATTAAGCCTACTTACCAAATGGAGATCAAATCATTCAGTTTTTGGAGATCCACATCTTTATTAAGGGGGCTCATTCCATATAATTTTTGCTCTCTGCAAATTTCAGGAGTTCAATAATAATCATAGAGAATTTACAAAAGAAGAAAGAAAAAAAAAAGTTAGTAAAAAGTGTAATATTAATGTGAACCCACATGATTTCATTTCCTCCCCAAATTCTCTCCTTCGTTCTCTGTGCTTTCCTTTCCTCCTCAACAAGAGACTTTAATATGCACTCAATATTTAGTTCAGGCCCTATACATGCCCCGTTTTTGCCGGACGGTCCATAGGGGATTCATCTGCTTCCAGAACCTGGTGATGATAGATACAGAAAATTTTTATAAGAACTAAAAAAAAAATGAAAAACCAACCTAGTCAACTATCTCTTAAAATGATCAAAACCCCTATACATTGACAATTTATGTATCTGTGAAGCTATATGTATATGTCCTGGACATTTCTAAAACTGCCATTCAGAACAGATTCTTTTTGCATAATATTATATAACAAACATATATCGTTAAGAAAGCACAATGTCTTTGCATGAGAGGACCTGAGATGTCCAGATATTTCAATATATACTTCCATGATAGCATTTTCTTATTTCCTATTATTCTATGTATTACATATGTTGTTAACTCTAAACAGTTTCCGTATCGAGGGTCTTTTGGTCAAATTGGACTTCTTTTAGAAGAATGCCACCAACATAAGTTTAGGATTTGGGTAGGATCCCTCATAAAAGTAAAGCTACATTTTGTTTCCTTTCTTGGTATTTTGTGGAAAGGTGGTGGTAGAAGTTAATTTCATTTCTCCCCAAAGGTGGGGCATCCCAAGACCTAACACATGACATTGGGGGGACCATAATTTTTTTTTATAAACATTTGAAAAAGGAGGTTGAAAAGGTAAATCTTTATTCCAATGACACCGTTTTAAAAAGTGGGGGAGCCCATGGGCAGAAAGGGAACCATAAATTCGGTAATAGTGAGAACTCTTTTACAACTTTGAATCTGATCAATATTTTCAATATGGACATGTTGAAAATCACTTATGTCCATGCTTAGAATACATGGACTGATTTTTTGTGAGAATGATCCCCTCACCATAGAGATCATCCTCAAAAAAAAAGAGTCAGCCCATTCTGAAAATTCTAACCAATATTTCCAGAAAATGTGTCAAACTTTTTGTCCCCCGATCCTGATCCATATATATATATATAAATGGCTTGGGATCGGGGGACAACTATTAGTAACAACCTTTCTCTACAATACTGGCAGATGCTATTGGATCTTGTAAAATGGATGGCATCCAAGCAATGTTAAAAAAAGTTGTAAATAATAGTTGTCCCACAACGTTTTTGTGTGCGTATAATGCCGCATGTGACTCATTGCTTCCGTTCAACATTAATTGGTCGCATTTTCGACGTGTAGAATACAGCTAAAGTTAGATTTAGATCCTAGGATTGAGTCGAGAGTAATTATTAATGTCATGCAGTGAAAGCTTTTAAGTTATATTTCTAAGGCATGAATTTGGGAGTTATCAAAAATTTGTTGTTGGAACTTAAGAATGTCTGAAGGCTACATAAGCATTTGACTTATATTAGATGATCATCAGAAACAATTGAATGTTAGATTCCTAAGATATAAGACAATAGTAGTTATAAATGATTACAAAAAGCATTAGATAAGTATTATAGTATCCTAAAAATTTACACTAGCAGAAATTTAATGTCTAAAGTTGATTTTTTTTTAAAACAAATTTGTCTTCTAGTTTTTCAAAAACCAGATCAATTTTACACATGACAAGAAGAAGCAAGTCATCGAAAGATAAGACAAAGACGTAACAGAAATGTTATGTTGCTACTTTATATAAGATATGCACCACTACCGATTAAAAGGAAAACAGAAATATTTTCGAAAAGGTGGTACCTTTAATTTATACATCAAATCAAGCTGTAATGATATTTGCCATCCATTATGATGCAAAGTCCGCTCATTAGTTTGATCTTCTTCTTCAACTATTCCAGTATCCAACCTCATCCAATGTTTTTCATAGACGCAGTTGCCACCAACTATCCGAACTCAAGCCAAATGGACCATGCTCTATCCCAAGCATACTTAAGAATCAAGCACGTTTAGACTTTGATTGTTCAAACTCTTATTATGCCCCTTGTAAACTTTAAAGGGCTGGATTCATCTCTGTCATGGTCAATTAGTAAGATTATTTTTTCCCTTTTTTTTATCGATGCAGTGTTATTTCCTTTAGTTTTCATAGGTCTTCGTTTTCGTGTAGAAGCAAACTCTCCAAATTTATGACCAACCTTTCCTTCAGTGATCTTACAGCGAACAAACATTTTCCCATTGTAAATTCGTAAACGAATTCTGGCAAAATACAAGATCTACGTGACCAATTTTTTATTTATTGATCAGATCTCTTTTCTTCTTCATTTTTAACAGAAATGCATCAATAAAATTACCTTGTAGCACATCAAGATGGTATTAGACATTTGATTGAGGAATCTAGAAATGAAATGTGAAGGTCACTAATCAATGGTTAAAGATGAATGTAAGTTTGTAATACACTCACCTGTACAGCAAATGTTTTTGGGTTCTCCACTTCTTGTGTTGTTCTATCCATAACATCTTGCATTTCCTCGATCTCCTTGTGTTTCATCTTCAACAACTCTTCCTTCTCTGCAGGTCGAGGAGATGCAGAAGATGAAAACAAGAATCCATGTGAACCAGTTTCATTGAGCACTGAATGATGTACAGAAGTCACCTGAAATGGAATCCACTGGCATACAAGATATGCATGTAAAAGTTAAGAACTAATTTTACTTCAATTAGTTGTTTAGCAATGTGATTTAGTTTAGCCGTGGATGGCAGCAAACAATTTAAAATCATCATTTTTTTTATGGGTAAGCTGGATTTGAACCCACAACCTCAACGTTGTTTTGCAATGTGTTTAAACCAATTGAGCTATGGGTCTAAGCCCTGCTAAAATCATCGTCACCATCATCTACTACTACTACTACTACTAATCAAACTCTTGGGTTAGCAACATGAATCCTATTTTGATATTCAAAGCCATGAGCCATATCTTTACTAAAGGCATGTGTCCTCATATATTTTATTGCAATATCCATCCACATCATTTTAGATATCACCTTCTTAAAGCTTTCATCTTGAACCGAAGTGATCCTTCCTTCCATTGTCTAAAATCATCTTAATTAAACTTTCTTTATTGTATCTCCTATTGGGGATATTCCTGAATCCCCTTCCCTCAAATGTACTCATTTTTTATCACGTATTTTCCTGTCTAAAAACTAATCATCTTGACATCCCCATCTCTACTACAATCATTAAATGAATGTGATTTTTATTGACTACTCAACATTGAGCTCCACAAAGAAAAGTTCATCTTGCCTTATTTTTTTTCTTAATCAATAAAAAAAACCAGGAATTTTGTTAAAAATAATGAAAAATTATCAGAAAAGGGTTTATTTTTAATAATTTACCAAAAAAATACTATTTTTTACAAATACTAACTCGTGTTGTATCTGTGTATCAGAATAGAAATTAGAGTAAGGCCCCTAGCCTTACTAACCAAGAAAGATTTCATATCCCACTAAAGGTCGTTGAGTTTACCTAGTGCATTCAAAAACATGATCCGATCCCACAGGGATGTAGAGGATAAAATTCTATCTACTTAAAAAAAAGATTATTTTTCACCTCTAAATTTTAATTTTAAATTAGGGAGTTTGGTAGCTGTCCATTTTCAAAATCTTCAATCAAGCCCAAAAGAAATTACTTTTTTTGAATTATTTTTCAGAATTTGGGTTTTTCTACGAAATCTAGAAGATTGTGGTATTGAATTTCCAATTTGATAATCCATTTGAGCTCAACAACCCTTAGTAAGATTTGAATTCTTACCAAGTTTGTAAGGAAAGTGTTTCTGCATTTTAGATAAATATGGGGTCCGGTAAATTGAAAGCATAAAACACTGGACTGTCCAGCGATTTAAAAAAAATGTTGGACAGTCCAATGTGTGAAATCAATTTTTGTTATTTTTTAAAAAATTTAAAAATTATTATGGTTTTGATAATTAATTAAAATATTAATCTCTGTTTTGTAATTTTTCAAATAAATAAAGGATCTGGAATTGGAAACTTCCTAGTTTCACCACAAATTGTTCTTACATTAGTTACAAGTTCCAATTCCAACATAGCTCAAAATCCACTTGTCTTCCTAAGACTCACATAACAGCCCAACCACTAAAATAAATTGTATATTATATGGGACTGGGTCTCGAACTATCACTACGTGGTACACGACCTACATTGATTGGTTCACACTATGGTGTCGCCACACATTGATCAGTCCAAAACTAAGTGGTCACCACTTTGATCACTACATTCTCTGGTCAATATCATCTTCATACCAGCCCCGGATCGCATGTTAATTCGTTGCTATCGGATCGATCAACTCATTAAGGTATCTGATAGAGAGATCAATCTTTAGAGAAAACTCTCTCTCTATTAAATCACGGAGATCACAAATACACTATTTAAAGAAAGTAAAGGAGAAGGAATCTCTTACATGGCATCAGTTGTATCAGAATACAAAATCAACCTAAAATATCTAAAACAACCTGGTGAGAAAGTTATGGTGTGAGCATATACACTTAAGAGAAATACTAGTCTAACAGCCCCCCTCAAGCTCGGGGGTGGTAATACACTGAGCTTGGAAGGAAGCAGTTAAAATAGTGGCAATGAGAGTGCTTTTGTGAAGATATCAGCGGGCTACTCTAAAGTAGAGACATGGCAAACTTGAAGCTCTTTTTTAACAACTTTTTCCCTGATATAGTGGTAGCCTACTTCTATGTGCTTTGTCCGGGCATGGAAGGAGGGATTTGAAGCCAATGAAATAGCTGATATATTATCACACCAAATTTGAGGTACATGAGGAACTGGAATATGTAGATCACGAAGAAACATGAAAACCCAAGTGAGTTCAGTTGTTGTCAATGCAAGAGCCTTGTATTCGGACTCAGTAGAGGATCGGGCCACTGTTGGTGCTTTTTGGCACTCCATATGATGGGGTTGTCACCAAGGAATACACAATAACCACTTATTGATTTTCTATCCACAGAATCTCCAGCCCAATCGGCGTCGGAGTAGGCATTGACGCGTAGAGCACTGGACGTAAAGTGTAAGCCATACTGAATGGTACCTTTTATTAACATAGGATGCACTTCACAGCCGTAAAATGAGACTCCAACGGGGCGTGCATATATTGGCAAACCATGTTAACGGCGTATGCTATGTCAGGTCGGGTGATTGTCAAGTATTGTAGAGCTCTTACAATACTGCGGTATAAGGTAACATCTCCAAAGACTGAGTCAACCGTAGTATATGATGAAGATTTTGTGGGGATTGGAGTGGTGTATACCTTACAATCTTGCATTCCAGCCTTGATGATTAAATCATGGGCATACTTGCGTTGGTTCAAGAAAAGACTAGTGACAGTTTTGCAAGCTTCATCCCCAAAAAATAGCTCAACGGACCCAAGTGCTTCATATGAAAGTTACTTTGTAGATCAACCAGAAGAGAATAAATGTATGTTTGGTCTGACACTGTCACAAGTATGTCATCAACATACACTAATAAAACAGTAATAGAGGTAGTCTTTCGAACAAACAAAGAGGATGAGGAGGGATGGTGATGTGATAAGTGTGGATGGTTGTGTAGGGCTAGCTTGATGTTGAAGGCACTCATGGGAGTAGGGTAGTTGAGACAATAAAGGGGAGTGATGTGGTTGCCTAGGGAGTGAGCTTGTGCTTGGGGATGTGGGGGAGGTTGGTGTATGAACGTGTGGGGTGGTTGATGTAGGTTACTGTAGCCTGGGAAAAGAATGATGAGAAATAGGGGTATTTGGGGAATTGGACATAGGTGATAGAGAAATGGTAGCAGGAGAGGTTTCCAAGGATGGGGCATGCGGTACGGATTGCGAGACATGTGGTAAATTGGAAATGGGGGGTTGTACTATGGTGGGTGGACAACGCACCGAGATAGGAATGAAAGATCTTAGAACATTTGAGAATCGCTTTGTATTAAGCCCGATTGCGAGTTGGATCAGTTATCTGACCCAGGTGGCCCAACGAATACAGAGGTTAGTATTCAGCCCGATTGTGAGATGGCTTAGATATCTGGCCCAGGTGGCCCAACGATTACAGAGGTTAGTATTCGAGCTACAGTAGGGTAAGGCCCTTCAACCTACAATCTCTCTTCATGCAATGATGGGTTCTCAAACGCCCCAAACAATGAGAGTTAAGGGACTGTTGGGTAAGGCCCAAATAATGGTGTTGGTGGATTCGGGAAGTACCCACAATTTCCTAGATCCTAATATTGCTCAAAATGTAGGGCTCAAAGTGATTAAAGGTGGCCGGTTCGACGTAGTAGCAGCCAATGGGGATAAAATGCCTTGTCAAGGGTGTTGTATGAATGTAAAAGTGGTGATTGAAGGGATTCCAATCTCAACCGAGTTCTATTTGCTGAGTTTGGGTGGTTGCAATGTCATTTTGGGAGCTCAATGGTTGCAACAACTTGGCCCCATCACTTGGGACTTTGCTCATCTCACCATGAAGTTCAATTTGGAGGGGAAGCTTTACATATTCAAAGGGGAGTCTCTAAGGAAATGGAGTTTGTTGGTAGCAAGGAAGTGAAAAAAAATTCCAATGGGAAAGGTAATATGCTTTTGCAAATTTGTGTTGCCTCCACCTAGACCCCAAGATCATTGTATTCCCTTGTTGCCCAACACCCATCCTATCAGTGTAATGCCTTACAGGTACCCACACTACCAGAAAAACAAAATCAAACGGTTGGTTCGAGAATTATTGCATAATGGAGTAATCCACCCAAGTCAAAGTCCCTTCTCATCCCTAGTTATATTGGTTCGTAAGAATGATGGCTCGTAGAGACTGTGTATAGACTATAGAGCCTTGAATTATTGAGACTGTCAAGGAAAAGTTCCCGATTCCTATCATCGATGAATTCTTAGATGAGTTACATGGAGTAAGGTTCTTTTCAAAGTTTGACCTCCGCTCTGGTTAACATCAAATAAAAGTACAGCAGGAAGATGTACACAAGACTGCATTTCGCACACACGAAGGTCATTACAACGTGCCTTCCATATTTCAAAGCCTTATGAACAAGATCTTTCGGCCATACTTAATAAGGTATGTATTGGGTTTTTTCGATGATATTCTGGTCTACAACACTTCTTGGCAGGATCATTTAATTCATCTCCAAACTATCTTAAGCATATTTCGAAAGAACTAATTATTTGCCAAGGAAAGTAAATGTAGGTTCGGATGTTCAGAGGTAGAGTATTTTGGCCATATAATATCGGAAAATGGTGTATCTGCTGATCCGAACAAGCTTGCTTGTATGCTTAAGTGGCCTCTTCCAAAGTCCTTAAAATCTTTATGAGGGTTCTTGGGGTTAACCAGTTACTATTGCAAGTTCGTGAAGGATTACAAAAAAATTGTCAAACTCCTTACTTCAATGTTGAAGAAGAACTCATTCTAATGGTCATCGAAATCTATGGAAGCCTTTGTACAGTTGAAGCTAGCCATGAGCTGCCCAACTTCAACAAGCATTTTATAGTTGAGTGTGATGCATCCGGGTTTGGAATTGGTGTTGTTTTAACACAAGAAGGTCAACCAATTGCTTTCCTAAGTCATACCTTAAAGGGAAAATCCCTTTTCCTTTCCACTTATGAAAAGGAGTTGTTGGCATTGGTGTTAGCTATTCGAAAATGGCATCCATACTAAAGGGGAAGAAGGTTTATTGTGAAGACTGATCAAAGAAGCCTAAAATTTCTCCTTGAGCAGAGAATAGGCACTCTTTCTCAGCAATTATGGGTGTCTAAGTTACTTGGCTATGATTTTGTGGTTGAGTATAGGAGTAGTGATTGAATACAGTTGCAGATGCACTATCAAGGAAGGAGACTGGTAAATTAACTGCTTTATCTACTCCAATTGCCACATGGATAGAAGAGTTGAAGAAGGAGCACCAAGAAGATCTTGTGATACGCGACAAACTCTAACAATTGAGGCTTGGGTTGCTAAACCCCAACAAGTACACTGATCATGATAGCCTTCTATTCTACAAGGGGAGATTTTTTCTACATCCTCACTCATCTCTAAAAGATAAAATCTTACAAGTGATGCATGATAACCTCTTAGGGGGTCATTCTGGCTTCCACAAGACTTACAAAAGAGTAAAAGTCGACTTTTATTGGGAGGATATGCAACAAGATGTGCTCAAACATGTCTGAGAATGTGATACATGCCAAAAACATAAGGCTAAAAATATTTCCCCTGCTGGCTTGCTGCAGCCTCTTCCCATATCCACACGTATTTGGACTCACATCTCAATAGATTTCGTAAAAGGATTGCCGACTTCATGTGGTAAAAATACTCTAATGGTTGTGGTGGATTGACTTTCCAAATACGCTCACTTCATACCTTTATCTCACTCATACACGACACCTATGGTTGCGTGACTATTTCTCAATAACATCTACAGGTCACATGGAATGCCAGAATCCATCATCAGCAATCGTAACCCAATATTCACTAGCAATTTCTAGAACGAGTTCTTTAAGCTTCAAGGTACTCAGCTCAGTTTAAGTTCAATATACCATCCTCAGACTAATGGACAAACTGAAATTGTAAACAAATGCCTGGAACACTATCTACGGAGTTTTTGCAATGCTCGCCCCACAGACTAATTCAAATGGGTGACATTAGCAGAATTTTGGTACAATAGAAGCCCCCATTCAATAACTAGAATAACTCCTTATGAAGTTATCTATGGGGTACCTCCCCCTCGTTTAGTACCTTACATCAAAGGCACTACTAAGGTGGAGGCCATTGATCAAGCATTGCGAAGTTGGGACCAAATTCTATAGTTCCACAAGAAAATTTTGCATACTACTCAACAAAGAAGAAAGAACAAGGCAGACCAACACCGAACAGAACGATCATTCAAAGTAGGAGAGTGGGTTTTCCTCCGTCTTCAACCATATCGTCAAGTTTCAACAGCTGTACGAAGGAATATCAAATTATCCCCAAGGTTTTTTGGTCCCTATCAGGTTTTGGAGAAGATTGGAAAAGTTGGTTATCGCTTACAATTGATAGATAATGCAAAGATACATCCCATCTTTTACGTCTCATGCTTAAAGAAGAAATTCGGTGACAAGTCTCAAGTCCAATCCACCTTGCCTGCAATTGATGATGCGGGAAATATCAAACCACTGTCTCAAATGATCCTTGATCGTCGTTTAGTAAAAGGGGTCATTGTGTCGTTACTGAAGTTCTTGTGCAAGGGCAGGGTCTAGATGAAGCTGATGCAATGTGGGAGCCATTCTACTAATTACATAATCAATTTCCTGGATTAACCTTGAGGACAAGGTTTAAGTCAAGGGGGGAGGAATGTTACATGATTTACCATGTAACAGGTTTGTGGGCAGTTTAGACCACCACGTTTTCATGTTTAGTTTCTTCTTTCTTTACTTTCAGTTATAATTGCAAGCAGTTAGAATAGGTAGTTAGATCATGGGTAATTGAGTAGTTTAGGGGTAGTTTCTTATCGGTTATGGGGTGTTATGTTACTGGAGTAGTTGCTGAAATGTAGGAGTAGTAGTGGCGTGTATTTAAATCTTTTTGATGTGGTAATGAATACAGAATTTTTAGCCCAAACTTTTCTTATGGAGGTTGGTTCCCTCGAAGTAACCATTGTTATCTAAAATAGCTAAAAAGAAAGGAAGATCACGTAACAAATAAATCGATGAACAATGATTTGGGTACAAATTGGAGAAAGAAGTTCAAAAACCCTAATTCAACCTGTAAACTCCTCACTCATTAAAAAAAAAAAAAAACCTTGTTTCTTGCATAAAAATAAAGCAAGAAAGCAGAGGAGAACAACAGTAAGGATCATAGAAAGGAGACCAAGAACCTAAAAAAAACAGTAAAAAAATCTTTCAAGAAATAAGATTGGTAGGCGGTCTCGGATGATTCGTGGATTTCGATGGTTTCATAGTGTTTTTCCTGAACAGAGAAATGGAAGAAGAGGAGAGATAGAGTGTATATATATACAGAGAGAGAGAGAGAGAAACCTGATGTTCATCGGCGTACGGGGCTTTTTCCGGCAGTGATTCTGATGATAGTGCGTCGGCCATCGTGGATCGTTGTAGTGTCAAAATATTAGAGCTGGGATACCGAGTAAATATTTAGAGCTGGATACCGAGTAAATATGAGATCATCCTCACCAAAAATCAGCCCATTCCAAAACTTCAAATCCATGCAACACAAAACACGATTGTTACAACACACACATACACACATATATATATATATATATGGGAATGTTCAGCAACAAATTCATTGGACAAACATTTGGCAAAACATTTTTCAAAATATGGGTTGCAGGTTTTGGAATGGGCTGATTTTTGGTGAGAATGATCTCTACGTGAGGAATCATCATCACCAAAAATCAGCCCATTCCAAAACTTCTAACCGATCAAAAATGGTTTATAAAAAATGGACGGTCCACGATTTTTCAACCTGTAAACATGGGCTAGAAGTTTTGGAATGAGCTGATTTTTGGTGAGAATGATCTCCTCACCGTAGAGATCATCCTCACCAAAAATCAGCTCATTCCAAAACCTCTAACCCATGTTCCATGTTTTGAAAAATGTTTTGCCAAAATGTTTGTCAAAAGGTTTGTTGCTGAAAGGGACCCTATATATATATATATATATATATATATATATATATATATATATATATATATTATATGGGGGGTGTTCAATGGCCAACTTTTTAGCAAATTTTTTGGCAAAACATTTTTCAAAACATGAGTTAGAGGTTTTGGAATTGGCTGATTTTTGGCAAGGATGATCTCTACGGTGAGGAGATCATTATCACCAAAAATCAGCTCATTCCAAAACTTCTAACCCCATCAAAAACAGTTTACAAAAAATGTACGGTCCACGATTTTTCAACTGGTAGATCATCCTCACCAAAAATCAGCCCATTCCAAAACTTCTAACCCATGTTTACCAGCTGAAAAATCGTGGACCGTCCATTTTTTGTAAACTATTTTTGATGGGGTTAAAAGTTTTGGAATGGGCTGATTTTTGGTGATGATGATCTCCTCACCATAGAGATCATCCTCACCAAAAATCAGCCCATTCCAAAACCTCTAACTCATGTTTTGAAAAATGTTTTGCCAAAAAGTTTGCTAAAAAGTTGGCCATTGAACGCCCCCCTATATATAGGATGTTCCCAGAATAGGACAAATAAAATCAGTTCATCCTCCTCCTATAAACGAGATAGTTATTCCAGTAGACAAAGATACTGTAATAGGATCACCATATAAGACATTAAAACTTAGAGACAAAAGACATCTCAATTTCACAAATTCTCTATTAGAATTAGTAGAATCAAGTGTTTGTTCACATGTCTTTATGGTATAGTCTGTTTTGTGAGAAAGTTTGTAAAAAGTGGAGTTTTATTTTTTGTTTGGTCTATTACAGAGGTCTGTTTGACTTCTGGAGGTGTAGATTTTGAATTGTTTTCTATTCTTGTTAATTGCTCGCCAATTGAGTTGAGGTATCTGTTTGTATAATTGTTTTGTTTCATTATATTGTTTATATCTTTTCCTGTGGGTACTAGTTGTTCCATTTCCGGTTTTAATGTCTTATATGGTGATCCTATTACAGTATCACTATCCATAGAGCAAGAATTAGACCAAATTTACCAAATTATTATAGTAGACCCTCCCCACTAGACGTAGGGTACGAAGAAAGAAGTATGACTACTCAATCAGTATACTGATACCATTCTACGCAGGATCTCTATTGGAAGTGAGTTCTACTTACAATTTTGAAGCTGGATCTCTATTGGAAGTGAGTTCTACTTCAAATTTTGAAACAGATTTTATTGTAAAAGTAATTTTAAATATTCTTGCCTTATTTCATATAGTCTTTGATAATTTTCTTCATAGTCCTCATCTCTTAGTTTTCTTTCTCTTATATAAGATAGATGTATACTGTATAATTCTTGATAGTACATTTTTAAATTTCTAGCCTTCTTTTTTGTTGAATTAAACGAAGCATAGTAAATTAAAGGGAAATAAGAAAGACAAGATAAATTATACTTAAACAAACTTGTTTACAAAACTAATAAAAGTAAATAGTAAGAAACAGGACAGGAAATATTTGATAAAAATTACCTAAAATAGTTTCTTCTTCTCTGGATTGTTTGTTGGCAAAAGGTTGTTGGTGAAAGATGATTGGCTCAAAGGGAGCTACTTTGATTGTTTGGTTAGGAAGGCTGGGATTTTCAAAGGTTTTCTTTTCTCAGAAGTTTTCAGGCTATTTTCGGATGCTTGAAACTGAAGTTCACATCCTCTTTTTATAGATCACGGACTTGAAACAAATCATTTTAAGTCCGAATAGTCTTTGATTTGGATTTGACACTGGCTCATGCTTTTGGTTTGATAGGATTGTCTTTTTGAAAGTAAGATAATGGGGTTTCTTTTTGACAGGATAAGCTTATGGGATCAACTTTCGAGGGACATAAAGTTTGATAGGATTAGGATGGATGGATAGGTTAATAGGTGTGTTGAGAACAGGTGGCTTGTTGTTCTCCAGGGAAGACACTTATTTAAATATTTTCTTTTATCAAATATTCCTTCTTATCTCTAACAGCACATGGGCGGCTGCCTTTGGCGGTTTCCCACTAGAGATAATGATTTTGACAAAACTTGACTTTTGACTTTCTTGAAGGTTCTTGAAACAACAACAAAGACTCAATTATTGTTTGATTACTTGACTTGACTTCTTGACTGGTTTTCTTGACTCTCTCTCTTGAAGATTCTTGAACTCTTGACTGGTCTTCTTGACTTTCTTGTTTTCTTTACAATTCTGGAAAATGACATGGAGGAAGGATGCCTTCACAATCTCTTCATTGAGAGGGGTAAAGTCTTCATACTGATCTTCATCTTCATCTACTTGAGATAATGCTTCAAGCAGATGTTTGCGCATCTCAGCCTTTGATGAAGCTCTTGCCAAATAGGATTGTAGCTGTGACTTGGATAGTGGGAAATCTGAAGAACTTGGTGCAGTTATTCTTGATTGTTGGGGATGACTGTGTAACCAAGCTGTCACTCCTGCTTTAGTGGCTTTGTCAAATTACAAATTTACCCACCATTTAACTTTAAATTTTCTTGAGAATGCTGGTATTGGATGGAATTGAGATATTGAACCTATGCAGTATTCCCAACAGCAAATCCATGCTAGGGAAAATTGAGCAAAGAAGGTTAACAGATTGGGAGTCTGGCTTAGATGATCTGGGGCCATGAAATTTTGGATGAAATATTGGAATCCTTCCTGTACTGGTGCCGGGAGGATAGCTGGAATGGGTCCATATTGGTTCCACCATTCTGCGAACCAATTTGGGAATTGGATTTTGATTTGATTGTTGAATAAGAAAAACCAGGAATGGTTATATTGATCATTTTGGAAGGTAAAAGTATTGAACCAGGCTTTTTGGTAATCCCAGTAATTGTAATTTTGTGGATTGAAAGGTTGAGATAATTTTTTCATGGTATTGGGGTTCTGTCCCCAAGTAGTGAGAGTAAGGATTTTTAGAATCTGACATTTAGAGTGGGAGATTCTATTTGGGTCATTTTTGTCTGGAGTATGGGTGATGAGAGCAGAGTCTGAGTCTACGAGGATAAACTCATAAAACTTTTGGGTCTTGGTATGGACAGAAGAAATAAATGGTTTGGTTTAACAAAGATTGATTGGGCAAGCGTTTTTGGGCATGATTTTTCTAATTCTGGTTCTATTGTCATTATTGGGCTTAAATTGGGTTTGTAGATGTATTGAGGCCTTAGGGAAAAAGGAGATGTTGGTTCTGGTTCTTGATTTGAAGAAGTTGCCATAGATCCTGTGTAGGATTTTATTGGACTTGTGGTACCTAAGACTTGAAACTTGTTGGACAGGTTACTTGGTGATCCAAATTGGAGGGGATTTACTGGAGTTATTTTTGCTGGAGTGGCTGTTGCCATTGCATAAGAGCTCTTGGATTTAGGTTTTAATGGATTTTTACTCATCTTGTTTGCCTTGTAAAAATTCTCTGGTAAGAAAATCTGGTATAGAATTAGCTTCTCCTTTTATATATTCTATTTTGAAATCAAAAATAGATAATATAGCTTATCATCTGGCAAAAATATGTTTTGAAGCAATATTTTTGACATCTTTTTCTAAAACAAATTTGCAGATTTACAATCTATTCTTAAAACAAATTCTTGATTGAGCAAATCATCTTGAAATTTGGAAATACATAAAACGATGGATAAAATTTCCTTCTTGACCGTAGAATACTTTTGTTGTGTAGGGTTCCAAATTCCTGAGGTGTATCTTACTAATTGTTCTTGTTTTTTATCTATTTCTTGCTTTAATATTCCTCCATATCCTATATTACTTGCATCAGTTTCCACTATCTTTAATGATTGAGGGTTTGGGATATTTAAACAGGGTATTTCTTTTAATCTTAATTTTAACTGTTTGACAGCTTCTGTATGTTCTTTGGTCCATTCTGGAGTTTTCTTTCTTAATATTTGAAATAAAGGTTTTGCTATGATGTGAAGATTGTGGTAAAAGTCTCTTATATAATTTAGACTTCCTAAAAATCTTTGTAGTTATTTTTTGTCCTTAATCTCATTAGGGAATTTGTCTGCAAACTGTAATGACCTTTCTATTGGGATTATTGTTCCATCTTTGATATTGTGTCCTAAAATTTTTATTTGGGTCTGGAATAAAACTATTTTTGGAGTCGAAATGACTAATCCATTAAGTTTAATGGTATTGACAAAGGCTTCTAAGTGTTTCCAATGTTGGTCTATTGATTTTGAGTATATTAGGACATCATCTATGTATACTATGATAAATTTTGAAAATTGATTGAAAATGTCATTCATGATTTTTTGGAATTCACTGGGGGCATTTTTTAAACCAAACAGCATTACATTTCATTCATAATGTCCAAATGGTACTGTGAATGCTGTCTTATATCTATCCTTATCTATTATTTTTATCTGCCAAAACCCTGATTTCATGTCGAATTTTGATAATATAGTGGCTTCATATAGTCTGTTTAATAAATCCTTTTTATTAGGTATTGGGTATCTTATCCATCTAAGGGCTTCGTTTAAGAGTTTGTAGTTAATTACTAATCTGGGTGCTCCTCTTTCTATTTCTAAATGTTTTCGAACATAAAAGGCAGGGCAGCTCCAAGGGGAATTACTTGGTCGGATAAGTTTCTTGTTCAATAAATCTTGTATCTCTTTCTTGCAGTACTCTAAATCTTCTTTTTTCATTTGAATAGGTCTTGCTTTTGTCTTGATTTCTTTTTCTATGAAATCTGGTTCATATGGTAAATGGACCTCATGTTGTTTCCTATGCCAGAAGGCATTGGGTAGATTAGAACATACTTCCTTTTCAAGATTTTGTTTAAATTTTTGTATTTTTGTTTGTAATTCGGGATCTCTTAGCTGTTCTTCAATTCTTAATGAATTTATTTCTTGCTTCAGAAACTTTATCTGCTTCTTCTTTTTGTTTATTAGGTTAATTGTCTTTGTTATGGTTTTGTTTTTTATTATATCTAATTCCTTTTCTTAGGGTTCTTGTATAAATTCAAATTGTACATCTTGTTCTAATAATTTGCATTTTATTCCTTTCGAGTCTACTGTGAAGGGTTGTATTAATGCTAAAAATGGTGTGCCTAGGATTACAAATTGGGTCAAATTTTTTACTAGGATGAAATGAGTATTTATGCAAATTCCTTGGTTACAAATATGGACATTGGTAAGTTTGTATTTTATTTTTAAGCTTGAGCCATCTGCGGTTGATATTCCTTCTGTAATTTTCTCAAAGTATTTTGTTGGTATTATCCCTTCTTGTATGCAATTTAAATCTGCTCCTGAATCTACTAAAGCGACAATTGTGATTGTGAATTCTTTATTTATTACCAATTCTATATTAATAAACCATTTCTAGAATTGTATTTTGTTAATTATTTGGATAAAGTGTTCTTCTGTTTGTTCCTCTTCTTGTATTACTTCTTTTTGCTTTAGCTTATTAAAATTCAAGAGATCTATCTGTTCTTGTTGTCCTTTATTTATGATGTGTAATCTTTTTATTTCTTCTTTGATCTGGTTTACTTCTCTTTGCAAGTCTTGAATTGTTATTTCCTTTTCCGATGTTTTAATCCTTTTGAATATTTCCTGGAGATTATATCCTTGCAAGTTTAGGGGTTTTGTATCTTCTTTCTTTATTGTTTCTCTTAATTGCAGTAAGTATCCCTTTTGTAATTCTGGGTCTTGTATCTTGTCTATGTAGTCGAATAATACTCTTTGTTCTCTGGTTAAGGTGTTTATTGACTTACATTTGCAGGTTGTGTTACAAAATTGTAATGAATGTTGCTTTTCATTTTGTTCACTAGAGCTTGATGTTATATCTTCAATTATATTTTCTTCTTGGCTACTGCTAGTGCTGTTGTAATCAGAATTTATCATCAGATTTTCTAATTGTTCTTTCAATTCTTCATCTAGTGTAGATCATTTATTTTTTGTTTTACTTTACATTGGTTTTTATAGTGTCATGTCTTTCCACATTTGAAACATATAGGTATTTTTCTTTTTTGTTTTGTTTGTTTCGATCGTTCTAAAGGTTTTTTTCTTTTGTTGTTTTGGAGTATCTTTATAATAGAAGGATGATTGTTTTGGTTTATTATAGACTTTGTTTTTACTTCTATTATTATTACTTCGGGGGCGAAAAGGTTTTGAACGTTTGGAGATTTTGGAAGGTGAGGACTTAAATGGTGGAGGAAGACCACATTGTTCACAGAATTGTCCTAATTCTTTTCTGGAGGAGTACCTATCTTGATTTAATTTGTGTTGGAGTCTAAGATCATTACAAAGTTTGAGTCCTTCTTCGTGTATGTAAGCTATTAGGTGGCCGTATGTGAGATTGTCGTATGGAATGGAGCCATTGTTTAGGGACTTGATTCTTGTACGGACTTTTTCAACAAAGAGAGTAGGTAATCCTGAAATAAATTTTTCTTTCCAAAAGCTATGTGCGCAATCGGTTCTCTGCATTACTTTGGTGAGGAAAACATCTTTGTACCAACGAAAATCATGGAGTTTTGGGCACCTAAGATTTTGTTAATAATTCTGAAGCTCTATCTCTGTAGGGATCTGGGTCTCCTACGAAGTGTTTTGTGATAGCTAGTATAAGTGTATTAACAACATCTCCTATATCTTGTCCTTGTTCGTTTTTTATTAATGCTCCTGTCTCAGTTGTTTTGTTTTTAGTGAGGATAAAATTTCTTTGATCTTCTGTGACATAATGGTCCCACCATCCTTTTAATTGGCCTGTAAATCCTAAAACTAGTCTTTGGGCTATTTGGTGGTCTGTCGCATATGGTGTTGTGCTGCTGTGCCTACCATGGTCATTTCTTGTAATAATCCTATGATATTATATTCTGTTAGTCCATCTATGTTCCATTCATATAGGGACTTTCCATCATATACTGATTGAGTAGTCATACTTCTTTCTTTGTACCCTACGTCTAGTGGGGAGGGTCTACTATAATAATTTGGTAAATTTGGTCTAATTCTTGCTCTATGGATAGTACTGGCCATATTGACTTCTTCTTGAAATTGATTTTAGATTTGGAACCCTACACAACAAAAGTATTCTACGGTCAAGAAGGAAATTTTATCCATCGTTTTATGTATTTCCAAATTTCAAGATGATTTGCTCAATCAAGAATTTGTTTTAAGAATAGATTGTAAATCTGTAAAATTTGTTTTAGAAAAAGATGTCAAAAATATTGCTTCAAAACATATTTTTGCCAGATGGCAAGTTATATTATCTATTTTTTATTTCAAAATAGAATATATAAAAGGAGAAGCTAATTCTATACCAGATTTTCTTACCAGAGATTTTTACAAGGCAAACAAGATGAGTAAAAACCATTAAAACCTAAATCCAAGAGCTCTTATGCAATGGCAACAGCCACTCCAGCAAAAATAACTCCAGTAAATCCCCTCCAATTTGGATCACCAAGTAACCTGTCCAACAAGTTCAAGTCTTAGGTACCACAAGTCCAATAAAATCCTACACAGGATCTATGGCAACTTCTTCAAATCAAGAACCAGAACCAACATCTCCTTTTTCCCTAAGGCCTCAATACATCTACAAACCCAATTTAAGCCCAATAATGACAATAGAACCAGAATTAGAAAAATCATGCCCAAAAACGCTTGCCCAATCAATCTTTGTTAAACCAAACCATTTTATTTCTTCTGTCCATACCAAGACCCAAAAGTTTTATGAGTTTATCCTCGTAGACTCAGACTCTGCTCTCATCACCCATACTCCAGACAAAAATGACCCAAATAGAATCTCCCACTCTAAATGCCAGATTCTAAAAATCCTTACTCTCACCACTTGGGGATAGAACCCCAATACCATAAAAAAATTATCTCAACCTTTCAATCCACAATATTACAATTACTGGGATTATCAAAAAGCCTGGTTCAATACTTTTACCTTCCAAAATGATCAATATAACCATTCCTAGTTTTTTTTATTCAACAATCAAATCAAAATCCAATTCCCAAATTGGTTCGCAGAATGGTGGAACCAATATGGACCCATTCCAGCTATCCTCCCGGCACCAGTACAGGAAGGATTCCAATATTTCATCCAAAATTTCATGGCCCCAGATCATCTAAGCCAGACTCCCAATCTGTTAACCTTCTTTGCTCAATTTTTCCTAGCATGGATTTGCTGCTGGGAATACTGCATAGGTTCAATATCTCAATTCCATCCAATACCAGCATTCTCAAGAAAATTTAAAGTTAAATGGTGGGTAAATTTGCAATTTGACAAAACCACTAAAGCAGGAGTGACAGCTTGGTTACACAGTCATCCCCAACAATCAAGAATAACTGCACTAAGTTCTTCAGATTTCCCACTATCCAAGTCACAGCTACAATCCAAGTTGGCAGGAGCTTCATCAAAGGCTGAGATGCGCAAACATCTGCTTGAAGCATTATCTCAAGTAGATGAAGATGAAGATCAGTATGAAGACTTTACCCCTCTCAATGAAGATGATTGTGAAGGCATCCTTCCTCCATGTCATTTTCCAGAATTGTAAAGAAAACAAGAAAGTCAAGAAGACCAGTCAAGAGTTCAAGAATCTTCAAGAGAGAGAGTCAAGAAAACCAGTCAAGAAGTCAAGTCAAGTAATCAACAATAATTGAGTCTTTGTTGTTGTTTCAAGAACCTTCAAGAAAGTCAAAAGTCAAGTTTTGTCAAAATCATTATCTCTAGTGGGAAACCGCCCAAAGGCAGCCGCCCATGTGCTGTTAGAGATAAGAAGGAATATTTGATAAAAAGAAATATTTAAATAAGTGTCTTCCCTGGAGAACAACAAGCCACCTGTTCTCAACACACCTATTAACCTATCCATCCATCCTAATCCTATCAAACTTTATGTCCCTCGAAAGTTGATCCCATAAGCTTATCCTGTCAAAAAGAAACCCCCATTATCTTACTTTCAAAAAGACAATCCTTATCAAACCAAAAGCATGAGCCAAGTGTTAAAATCCAAATCAAAGACTATTCGGACTTAAAATGATTTGTTTCAAGTCCGTGATCTATAAAAAGAGGATGAAACTTCAGTTTCAAGCATCCGAAAATAGCCTGAAAACTTCTGAGAAAAGAAAACCTTTGAAAATCCCAACCTTCCTAACCAAACAATCAAAGTAGCTCCCTTTGAGCCAATCATCTTTCACCAACAACCTTTTGCCAACAACAATCCAGAGAAGAAACTATTTTAGGTAATCTTTTATCAAATATTTCATGTCCTATTTTATTACTATTTACTTTTATTTAGTTTTGTAAACAAGTCTGTAAACAAGTTTGTTTAAGTATAATTTATCTTGTCTTTCTTGTTTCCCTTTTAATTTACTATGCCTCGTTATAATTTCAACAAAAAAGAAAGGCTAGAAATTTTAAAAATGTACTATCAAGAATTATACAGTATACATCTATCTTATATAAGAGAAAGAAAACCAAGAGATGAGGACTATGAAGAAAATTATCAAAGACTATATGAAATAAGGCAAGAATATTTAAAATTACTTTTACAATAAAATCTGTTTCAAAATTTGAAGTAGAACTCACTTCCAATAGAGATCCTGTGTAGAATGGTATCAGAGCCAAGCTCTTACAGGAAGATAGTTTGACAAAGTAATTCGTAGTAAACTCATTTGAAAATTTTCGTCTGACCTAAGTCGCGTATCCCTCTTTTGGTCAGTTGACCTGTTCTCAGGAATAAATCGTTGACAGTCCGGAAAATTTATCCTTTGAAATTTTACCATGAATTCCTTAGTCAAATTTATTTCTGGAAAGCATAGTTTAGATCCAGAAAACCCAGATGTCTTAAATATGGAAGAAAATTCTATTACAGATATTGAAACAAGTTTACATAATTGGAATATACCAAAGGTCCCAATTAAAAACATATACACGAAAGGAAACTTTCTCACAAAAACAGACTATACCATAAAGACATGTGAACAAACAATACCTTTATTAACAGATCATCAAACAATAGAATTATTTTCCAAAGAATCAATTTTAAGGCATCAACAAAAACACAAGTTCTTACATATTGGATTAATACAAGTAGGGATAAAACCCTTAACAAGAATAGGACTAAAAGCCTCAGTATTATTATGTCTTAGAGACAAAAGACATCTCAATTTCACAGATTCTCTATTAGGATTAGTAGAATCAAGTCTTTGTGATGGACCCATATATTTTGACAGTTTTCCTAATTTTACAGTAGCCCTATCTGATCTAGGAATAATAAAAGTCTTAAGCCTTAATATACAAACCTCAGGATACAACATGATACCTGGATCCCAACCATTAGCCTTAGTATTTAGGATAGTATACAAAACAATGACCACAACAATAAACCCAGGAGCCCTGTCAAAACCATCGTTAGAAGGAGAAACTTTGTTATTACAAAGCAATATATATAAGTCAAATAAATTAGTCCCCAAAAGGATCTCTTGGAATGATGTCCAACTACCATCAACGTGGAATCTGACAGGAGAAGGTCAATCACAAATACTAGAAAATAAGGAGCTAGAAACAATAATCCAATATCCAGATGGAAACATAGAAATAAACTTTCCCTCATTTAAAAGACCAATTATACTCACAGATGAAACAAGCTCTGTAACCACAATACCATTAACAGAAAATTTAATGCCAGCAAGGTCATCCTTAAGTAGAGCCTCAACAAGTAAAGATTTAAAGCTCAAAGGAATCAAAGATGAAACAATCCCAGTAGCATATTATCATGATCCTAGAAAATTAAATACTCAATCTCCCAATTCTTCACCTACCCAGTCACAAATGCATGATGACCTGCCTCAAATACATGTAATAGAAAAAATAAAATTCAAACCAGATGTTTCTCAAATAAAATTAGAATATCTCCTCTCCAAAGAAAGAGAAGAGTTTGAAGAAAGATCAGAAAACTTTCAAGAACAACTCTGGGAATACTATTATGATCACCTGAATAAGACAAAGAAACAAATTCCTTTCTTTACGTGGTATAATAAATATTTCAAACAGCCAATAAGTATACCAATACAAAAAGAGATTGATGTAATAAAATCAAACCTATGGGATGTTCCCAGAATAGGACAAATAGAATCAGTTCATCCTCCTCCTATAAACGAGATAGTTATTCCAGTAGACAAAGATACTATAATAGGATCATCATATAAGACATTAAAATCGGAAATGGAACAACTAGTACCCACAGGAAAAGATATAAACAATATAATGAAACAAAACAATTATACAAACAGATACCTCAACTCAATTGGCGAGCAATTAACAAGAATAGAAAACAATTCAAAATCTACACCTCCAGAAGTCAAACAGACTTCTGTAATAGACAAAAAATAAAACTACACTTTTTACACCTTATGAGATACCAGAAAAATTAAGAATGACAATTCCAGATAAACAAGAAATGTTGCAAGAAATAAATGAAAAACTAGCTAAACTAAACTTAGGAAAAGGTAAAGAAATTACAGTAGTAAACAAAATAGCAGAATCAGAAATGGAATCCAACTCTAGCTCCACAGAAAATGAACAACAAGACTATGTAATAACTAGTTTAGACCAAATCTAAAATCAATTTCAAGAAGAAGTCAATATGGCCAATACTATCCATAGAGCAAGAATTAGACCAAATTTACCAAATTATTATAGTAACCCTCCCCACTAGACGTAGGGTACGAAGAAAGAAGTATGACTACTCAATCAGTATATGATGGAAAGTCCCTATATGAATGGAACATAGATGGACTAACAGAATATCATATCATAGGATTATTACAAGAAATGACCATGGTAGGCACAGCAGCACAACCGTATGCGACAGACCACCAAATAGCCCAAAGACTAGTTTCAGGATTTACAAGCCAATTAAAAGGATGGTGGGACCATTATGTCACACCATCCTGGTAAAAAATTTAACCCAGTTTGTGATTCTAGGAACGCCATTTTTAGCATTAATACAACCATTTACAGTAGACTCAAAAGGAATAAAATGCAAATTATTAGACCAAGATGTACAATTTGAGTTCATACAAGAACCTCAAGATAAAGAGTTAGACATAATAAAGAGTAAAACCATAACAAAAACAATTAATCTAATAAACAAGAAAAAGAAACAGTTAAAATTTCTAAAACAAGAAGTAAATTTCCTAAAAATCCAAGAACAGTTAAACAATCTTGAATTAAAGATAAAAATACAAAAATTTAAAGAAAATTTTGAAAATGAAGTATGTTCTAACTTGCCTCATGCCTTTTGGCATAGAAAATAACATGAAGTCAACTTACCATATGAACCAGATTTCATAGAAAAGGAGATCAAGACAAAAGCAAGGCCCATTCAAATGAAAAGAGAAGACTTAGAATATTGTAAGAAAGAAATACAAGATTTATTAAACAAAAAACTTATCAGACCAAGCAATTCCCCTTGGAGCTACCCTGCCTTTTATGTTAGAAAACATTCAGAAATAGAAAGAGGAACACCCAGATTAGTAATCAATTACAAGCTCTTAAATGAAGCCCTTAGGTGGATAAGATACCCAATACCTAATAAAAAAGACTTACTAAACAGATTATACGAAGCCACCATTTTCTCAAAATTTGACATGAAATCTGGCTTTTGGCAAATAAAGATAACAGAGGAAGATAGATACAAAACAGCATTCACAGTACCATTTGGACATTATGAATGGAATGTAATGCCATTTGGTTTAAAAAATGCCCCCAGAATTGTAAAGTCAAAGAAGACCAGAATTCAAGAAAAGTCAAGAAAGTCTCAAGAATGTTCAAGAATCCTCAAGAAACACAAGAAGATAAAATATCAGCAATAATTGAGTCCTTGTCAAAATATTATCTCTAGTGGGAAACCACCCAAAGGCAGCCGCCCATGTGTTGTTAGAGATAAGAAGGAATATTTAAATAGTAACCTTCTCTGGAGATAAACAAGCCACCTGTCCTAAACAAACCAATCAATCTATCCATCTATCCTAATCCCATCAACTTTATGTCCTTCAAAAGCTCCATTATCTTACTTTGAAAAAAGATGATCCTTATCAAACCAAAAGCAAGAGCCAAGTGTCAAAATCCTAACAGAACCCTATTCGGACTCAAAATAATTTGGTTCAAGTCCGTAGTCTATAAAAGAAAAAGAAAGCTTCATTCGCAAGCATCCGAAAATCATTCGAGAGCCCTTTGAGCCAATCATCCTTCAATTTGAGTTCATACAAGAACCTCAAGATAAAAAGTTAGACATAATAAAGAGTAAAACCATAACAAAATTGTAGCAGATGTTTACGCATTGTAGAGACCTTTCTATTGGGATTATTGTTCCATCTTTGATATTTTGTCCTAAGAATTTTATTTGGGTCTGGAACAGAACTATCTTTGGAGCCGAAATAACTAACCCGTTAAGCTTAATAGTATTGACAAAGGCTTCTAAATGTTTCCAATGTTGATCTATTGATTTTGAGTATATAAGGACATCATCTATGTATACAATAATAAATTTTGAAAATTGATTGAAAATATCATTCATGATTTTTTGGAATTCACTGGGGGCATTTTTTAAACCAAATGGCATTACATTCCATTCATAATGTCCAAATGGTACTATGAATGCTGTTTTGTATCTATCTTCCTCTGTTATCTTTATTTGCCAAAAGCCAGATTTCATGTCAAATTTTGAGAAAATGGTGGCTTCGTATAATCTGTTTAGTAAGTATCCTTTTTGTAACTCTGGATCCTGTATTTTGTCGATATAGTCAAATAATGTTCTTTGTTCTCTGGTTAAGGTGTTTATTGATTTACATTTGTAGGTTGTATTGCAAAATTGTAGTGAATGTTTTTCTTCTTCTTGTTCACTAGAACTTGGTGTTGTTTATTCAATTATGTATTCTTCCTGGGTACTGCTAGTGTAATCAGTATTTATCATTAAGTTTTTCAATTGTTCCTTCAAATCTTTGTCTATCTCTAATTCATTTATTTTTTGTTTTACTTTACATTGATTTTTATAATGTCCTACTTTTCCGCATTTGAAACATGTAGGTATTTTTCTCTTTTGCTTTGTTTGTTTTAAACGTTCAAAAGGTTTTTTCTTTTGCTGTTTTGGAGTCCTTTTATAATAGGAGGATTGTTTTGGTTTAAAGATTTTGTTTTCACTGGTTCTATTTCTACTACGGGGGCGAAAAGGTTTTGAACGTTTTGAGAGTTTGGAAGGTGATGACTTAAAGGGTGGAGGAAGACCACATTGTTCACAAAATTGGCCTAATTCTTTTCTTGAAGAGAATTGATCTTGTTTTAGTTTGTGTTGGAGTCTAAGATCATTACAGAGTTTGAGTTCTTCTGAGTGTATATAACCTATTAGGTGTCCATATGTGAGATTATCATATGGGATGGTACCATTGTTTTGGGATTTGATTCTTGTGCGAACCTTTTCAGCAAAAAGAGTGGGTAATCCTGAAATGAATTTTTCTTTCCAAAAACTGTGTGCACAATCTGTTCTTTGCATTACTTTAGTGAGGAAAACATCTTTGTACCATCGGAAATCATGGAGTTTTGGGCACCTAAGATTTGTTAATAATTCTGAGGCTCTATCTCTGTAGGGATCTGGGTCACCTATAAAGTGTCTTGTTATAGCCAGTATAAGGGTACTAACAGCATCTCCTATATCGTGACCCTGTTCGGTTTTTATTAAGACTCCTGCCTCATTTGTTTTGTTTTTGGTGAGGATGAAATTTCTCTGATCTTCTGTGACATAATGTATTTAGGTAATCTTTCAGTTTAAGAGTTTGAGCTTGTAATTTTCAATTTTAAGTTTTAATTCAATTTGTTTTAAGTTTGTTACTTTTGTAAACAAGTTTACATAAGTTTGTATAAGTTTGTTATTTCCAATACTGTTATTTCTAATACTATGCCTCGTTTTAATTACAATAAAAAAGAAAGATTAAAAATATTAAAGATGTACTATCAAGAATTATACAGTATACATTTATCCTATATAAGAGAAAGAAAATCAAGAGATGAGGAATATGAAGAAAATTATCAACGACTATCAGAAATAAGACAAGAATATTTAAAGTTACTTTTATATTAGAGGTTTGTTTCAAAATTGAAGTAGTAGAACTCTCTTTTGTCAAAAGATCCTGAGAAGAATGGTATCAGAGCCATGCTCTTTCAAGAGAATAGTTTGACAAAATAATTCTTAGTAAAATCATTTGAAAACTTTCATCTGACCTAAGTCGCGTATCCCTCCTGTTGGTCAGTGAAACCATTATCGGGAATAAATCGTTGACAATCCGGAAAATTTATCTTTTGAAATTACTATGAATTCTTTGGTCAAATTTATTTCTGGAAAGCATAGTTCAGAACCAGAAAACCCAGATGTCTTAAATATGGAAGAAAATTCTATTACAGATATTGAAACAAATTTACATAATTGGAATATACCAAAAGTCCCAATTAAAAATATCTATACAAAAGGAAACTTCCTCACAAAAACAGACTATACAATAAAGACATGTGAACAAACAATACCTTTATTAGGAAACCATCAAACAATAGAATTATTCTCTAAAGAATCAATTTTAAGACGTCAACAAAAACACAAGTTCTTACATATCGGATTAATTCAAGTAGGGATAAAACCCTTAACAAGAATAGGATTAAAAGCTTCCGTATTACTATGTTTAAGAGACAAAAGACACCTCAATTTTACAGATTCCCTATTAGGATTAGTAGAATCAAGTCTTTGTGATGGACCAATATATTTTGACAGTTTTCCCAAATTTACAGTAGCTTTATCTGATCCAGGTATAATGAAAGTCTTAAGTGTTAATATACAAACTTCAGGATATAGTATGATACCAGGATCCCAACCATTAGCCTTAGTATTTAGAATAGTATATAAAACAATGACCATAACAATAAACCCATGAGCCCTGTCAAAACCATCTTTAGAAGGAGAAACTCTTTTGTTACAAAGCAATATATACAAGTCAAATAAGTTAGTCCCCAAAAGAATCTCCTGGAATGATATCCAATTACCATCAACATGGACTTTAACAGGAGAAGGTCAATCACAAATACCAGAAAATAAGGAGCCAGAGTCAATAATTCAATATCCAGATGGAAATATAGAAATAAACTTCCCCTCATTTAAAAGATCAATCATACTAACGGATGAAACAAGTTCTGTAACCACAATACCATTAACAGAAAATTTAATCCCAGGAAGAACATCCTTAAGTAGGGCCTCTACAAGTAAAGATCTAAAACTCAAAGGAATCAGGGATGAAACAATCCCAGTGGCATATTACCATGACCCTAAGAAATTAAATGCTCAATCCCCTAATTCCTCACCTACACAATCACAAATGCATGATGATTTACCTCAAATACATGTGATCGAAAAAATAAGGTTCCAAGCAAACATTCCTCAAATAAAATTAGAATATCTCCTTTCGAAAGAAAGAGAAGAGTTTGAAGAAAGATCAGAAAACTTTCAAGAACAAATCTGGGAGTATTATTATGATCACTTAAATAAAACAAAGAAACAAATTCCTTTCTTTTCATGGTATAACAAATATTTCAAACAGCCAATACAAAAGGAGATTGATGTAATAAAGTCAAACTTATGGGATGTTCCCAGAATAGGAAAAATAGAATCTGTCCATCCTCCTCCTATAAACGAAATAGTTATTCCAGTAAACAAGGATATAGTAATAGGATCACCCTATAAAGCATTAACATTCAGAGAAATAGAACAGTTAACACCCACAGGAAGAGATATAGATAATATAATGAAACAAAACAACTATACAAACAGATACCTCAACTCAATCGGAGAGCAATTAACAAGAATAGAAAATAATTATTCAAAGCCTACACCCCCAGAAGTCAAACAAACACCTGTAATAGATCAAACAAAAAATAAAACTCCACTTTTTACACCTTATGAGATACTAGAAAAATTAAGAATAACAATTCTAGATAAACAAGAAATGTTACAGGAGATAAATGAAAAACTGGCTAAATTAAACCTAGGAAAAGGTAAAGAAATCACAGTAGTAAATAAAATAGCAGAGTCAGAAATGGAAACAAACTCTAGTTCTACAGAAAACGAAGAACAAGACTATACAATAAGCAATTTAGACCAAATCTCAAATCAATTTCAAGAAGAAGTCAATATGGCCACTACTATTCATAGAGCGAGGATCAGACCAAATTTACCAAATTATTACAATAGACCCTCTCCACTAGATGTAGGGTACGAAAAAAGAAGTATGACTACCCAATCAGTATATGATGGAAAATCCCTGTATGAATGGAACATAGATGGACTAACAGAATATAATATCATAGGCTTATTGCAAGAAATGACCATGGTAAGTACAGCAGCACAACCCTATGCATTAGACCACCAAATAGCCCAAAGACTAGTTTCAGGATTCACAGGCCAATTAAAAGGATGGTGGGATCATTATGTCACAGAAGATCAGAGAAATTTCATCCTCACCAAAAACAAAACAAATGAGGCAGGAGTCTTAATAAAAACCGAACAGGGTCACGATATAGGAGATGCTGTTAGTACCCTTATACTGGCTATAACAAGACACTTTATAGGTGACCCAGATCCCTACAGAGATAGAGCCTCAGAATTATTAACAAATCTTAGGTGCTCAAAACTCCATGATTTCCGATGGTACAAAGATGTTTTCCTCACTAAAGTAATGCAAAGAACAGATTGTGCACACAGTTTTTGGAAAGAAAAATTCATTTCAGGATTACCCACTCTTTTTGCTGAAAAGGTTCGCACAAGAATCAAATCCCAAAACAATGGTACCATCCCATATGATAATCTCACATATGGACACCTAATAGGTTATATACACTCAGAAGGACTCAAACTCTGTAATGATCTTAGACTCCAACACAAATTAAAACAAGATCGATTCTCTTCAAGAAAAGAATTAGGCCAATTTTGTGAACAATGTGGTCTTCCTCCACCCTTTAAGTTTTCACCTTCCAAACTCTCAAAACGTTCAAAACCTTTTCGCCCCCGTAGTAGAAGTAGAACCAGTGAAAACAAAATCTTTAAACCAAAACAATCCTCCTATTATAAAAGGTTACACAGTCATCCTCAGCAATCAAGAATAACAGCGCCAAGCTCTTCAGACTTTCCACTATCCAAGTCACAGTTACAATCCAAGTTGGCAGGAGCCTCTTCAAAGGCTGAACTGCGTAAACATCTGCTAGAAGCACTATCTCAAGTAGATGAAGATGAAGATCCTTATGAAGACTTCACACCACTCAATGAGGACGATTGCGAAGGCATCCTTCATCCATGTCATTTTCCAGAATTGTAAAGTCAAAGAAGACCAGAATTCAAAAAAGTCAAGAAAGTCAAAGAAGACCAGAATTCAAGAAAAGTCAAGAAAGTCTCAAGAATGTTCAAGAATCTTCAAGAAACACAAAAAGATACAATATCAGCAATAATTGAGTCCTTGTCAAAATATTATCTCTAGTGGGAAACCACCCAAAGGCAGCCGTCCATGTGTTGTTAGAGATAAGAAGGAATATTTAAATAGTAACCTTCTCTGGAGATAAACAAGCCACCTGTCCTAAACAAACCAATCAATCTATCCATCTATCCTAATCCCATCAACTTTATGTCCTTCAAAAGCTCCATTATCTTACTTTGAAAAAGGATGATCCTTATCAAACCAAAAGCAAGAGCCAAGTACTCAATTATTGCTGATATTTTATCTTCTTGTGTTTCTTGAGGATTCTTGAACATTCTTGAGACTTTCTTGACTTTTCTTGTTCTGGTCTTCTTTGACTTTCTTGACTTTTCTGGAATTCTGGTCTTCTTTGACTTTACAATTCTGGAAAATGACATGGAGGAAAGATGCCTTCGCAATCGTCCTCATTGAGTGGTGTGAAGTCTTCATAAGGATCTTCATCTTCATCTACTTGAGATAGTGCTTCTAGCAGATGTTTGCGCATTTCAGCCTTTGAAGAGGCTCCTGCCAACTTGGATTGTAACTGTGACTTGGATAGTGGAAAGTCTGAAGAGCTTGGCGCTGTTATTCTTGATTGCTGAGGATGACTGTGTAACCAGGCTGTCACCCCAGTTTTAGTAGCTTTGTCAAATTGTAGATTTACCCACCATTTTGTCAAAATGGTGGCTTCGTATAATCTGTTTAGTAAGTCTTTTTTATTAGGTATTGGGTATCTTATCCACCTAAAGGCTTCATTTAAGAGCTTGTAATTGATTACTAATCTAGGTGTTCCTCTTTCTATTTCTGAATGTTTTCTAACATAAAAGGCAGGGCAGCTCCAAGGGGAATTGCTTGGTCTGATAAGTTTTTTGTTTAATAAATCTTGTATTCCTTTCTTACAATATTCTAAGTCTTCTCTTTTCATTTGAATGGGCCTTACTTTTGTCTTGATCTCCTTTTCTATGAAATCTGGTTCATATGGTAAGTTGACTTCATGCTGTTTTCTATGCCAAAAGGCATGAGGCAAGTTAGAACATACTTCCTTTTCAAGATTTTCTTTAAATTTTTGTATTTTTATCTTTAATTCAGGATTGTTTAACTGTTCTTGGATTTTTAGGAAATTTACTTCTTGTTTTAGAAATTTTAACTGTTTCTTTTTCTTATTTATTAGATTAATTGTTTTTGTTATGGGTCCGTTCAGCAACAAACATTTTGACAAACATTTTAGCAAAACATTTTTCAAAACATGGGTTAGAGGTCTTGGAATGGGCTGATTTTTTGTGAGGATGATCTCTGCGGTGAGCATCCTCACCAAAAATCAGCCTATTCCAAAACTTCTAGTCCCAATTTACAAGTTGAAAAATCATGGACCATCCATTTTTTGTAAATCATTTTTTATGGGGTAAGAAGTTTTGGAATGGGCTGATTTTTGGTGATGATGATCTCCTCACCGTAGTGATCATCCTCACCAAAAATCAGCCCATTCCAAAACCTCTAACCCATGTTTTGAAAAATATTTTGCCAAAATGTTTATTGCTGAACATTTCCATATATATATATATATATAGGGTCTCGTTCAAAGGCTAACTTTTTGGCAAAACATTATTCAAAACATGAGTTAGAAGTTTTGGAATGGGCTGATTTTTTGTGAGGATGATCTCTACGGTGAGGAGATCATCATCACCAAAAATCAGCCCATTCCAAAACTTCTAATCCCATCAAAAATAGTTTACAAAAAATGGACGGTCCACGATTTTTTAAGTTGTAAACATGGGTTAGAAGTTTTGGAATGAGTTGATTTTTGGTGAGGATGATCTCCTCACCGTAGAGATCATCCTCACCAAAAATCAGCCCATTCCAAAACTTCTAACTCATGTTTTGAAAAATGTTTTGCCAAAAAGTTAGTCATTGAACGCTACCTATATATATATATACATGGGTCAGGTTCAAGGGCCATATGAGAAAACTTTCGTTTTTCAAAATAAGGGTTAGAGGTTTTGGATTGAGCTGATTTTTTGCAAGGATGGTCACTATGATGAGAAGATCATTCTCACAAAAAATCAGCTCAATCAGAAACTTCTAAATCCATCAAAAGTGATTTACAAATTAGTGATAAAAATTGATAAAAAATCGACGGTCCACATTCTAAATCACTTTTAATGGGGTTAGAAGTTTTAGATTGGGTATATTTTTTTTTTTTTTTTTGATGATCTTCCCATCATAGAGATCATCCTCACAAAAAATCAGCTCAATCAAAACTTTCTAACCCATATTTTAAAATTTTATTTACCGTCGAAAGTTTTCTTATATGTTTTCTCATATGGCCCTTGAACCTGACCCTATATATATAGGGGACGGTTCAGCAGCCCAAAAGTTTGCCAAGTTTGGTGCCAAACATTTTTCAAAATATGGGTTAGAAGCTTTGGAATGAGCTGATTTTTTGTGAGGATGATCTCTATGATGAGGAGATCATCCTCACCAAAAATCAACATATTCTAAAACTTCTAACCCCATCAAAAGTGATTTACAAAAATTGGACGGTCCACGATTCTTCAACTTGTAAACTAGGCTTAGAAGTTTCAAAATGAGATGATTTTTTGTGAGGATGATCTCTTCACTGTAGAGATCATCCTCACAAAAAATCAGCCTATTGCAAAACTTCTAACCCCATCAAAAGTGATTTACAAAAAATGTTTGGCACCAAACTTGGCAAACTTTAGGGCTGCCGAACCGCTCCCATATATATATATATGCGAAATGTTCAACACCCTAAGCTTTACCCTACACTTTAACAAACGTGTTTTGTCCTACATGGGTTAGAAGTTTTGGAATGGGCTGATTTTTTGTGAGGATGATCTCTATGATTAGAAGATCATCCTCACCAAAAATCAGCCCATTCCGAAATTTTTAGCCCCATGTTTACAAGTTGAAAAATCGTGGACCGTCCATTTTTTGTAAACCATTTTTTATGGGGTTAGAAGTTTTGAAATGAGCTGATTTTTGGTGAGGATAATCTCCTCACCATAGATATCATCCTCACCAAAAATCAGCCCATTCCAAAAATATATATATATATATAGGTCCCGTTCCCCACCCTAAGCTTTACCCTACACTTTAACAAACGTGTTTTGTCCTACATGGGTTAGAAGTTTTGGAATGGGTTGATTTTTGGTGAGGATGATCTCTATGATTAGAAGATCATCCTCACCAAAAATCAGCTCATTCCGAAATTTGTAGCCCCATGTTTACAAGTTGAAAAATCGTATACCGTCCATTTTTTGTAAACCATTTTTAATGGGGTTAGAAGTTTTGGAATGGGCTGATTTTTGGTGAGGATGATCTCCTCACCATAGAGATCATCCTCACCAAAAATCAGCATATTCCAAAACTTCTAACCCATGTAGGACAAAACATGTTTGTTAAAGTGTAGGGTAAAGCTTAGGGTGGGGAACGGGACCCATATATATATATATATGGGTAGCGTTCAATGGCAAACTTTTTGGCAAAACATTTTTCAAAACATGAGTTAGAAGTTTTGGAATGGGTTGATTTTTGGTAAGGACGATCTCTATGGTGAGGAGATCATCCTCACCAAAAATCAGCCCATTCCAAAACTTCTAACCCATGTTTACAAGTTGAAAAATCATGGACCGTCCATTTTTTGTAAACTGTTTTTGATGGGGTTAGACGTTTTGGAATGGGCTGATTTTTGGTGATGATGATCTCCTCACTGTAGAGATCATCCTCACCAAAAATCAACCCATTCCAAAACTTCACACTCATGTTTTGAAAAATGTTTTGCCAAAAAGTTTGCTAAAAAGTTTGCCATTGAACGTGACCCATATATATATATATGGGAAATGTTCAGCAACAAACATTTTGGCAAAATATTTTTCAAAACATGGGTTAGAGGTTTTGGAATGGGCTGATTTTTGGTGAGGATGATCTCTACGATGAGGATATCATCATCATCAAAAATCAGCCTATTCCAAAACTTCTAACCCCATCAAAAATGGTTTACAAAAAATGGAAATATTCAGCAACAAACATTTTGGCAAACATTTTTCAAAACATGGGTTAGAGGTTTTGGAATGGGCTGATTTTTGGTGAGGATGATCTCTACGGTGAGGAGATCATCATCACCAAAAATCAGCCCATTCCAAAACTTCTAACCCCATCAAAATAGTTTACAAAAAATGGACGATCCACGATTTTTCAACTTGTAAACTGGGGCTAGAAGTTTTGGAATGAGCTGATTTTTGGTGAGGATGATCTCCTCACTGTAGAGATCATCATCACCAAAAATCAGCCGATTCCAAAACCTTTAACCCATGTTTTGAAAAATGTTTTGCCAAAATGTTTGTTGCTAAACGAGACCTATATATATCTATAGGGAAATGTTCAGCAACAAACATTTTGACAAACATTTTGGCAAACATTTTTCAAAACATGGGTTAGAGGTTTTGGAATGGGCTGATTTTTGGTGAGGATGATCTCTACGGTGAGGAGATCATCATCACCAAAAATCAGCCCATTCCAAAACTTCTAACCCCATCAAAATAGTTTACAAAAAATGGACGATCCACGATTTTTCAACTTGTAAACTGGGGCTAGAAGTTTTGGAATGAGCTGATTTTTGGTGAGGATGATCTCCTCACTGTAGAGATCATCATCACCAAAAATCAGCCGATTCCAAAACCTTTAACCCATGTTTTGAAAAATGTTTTGCCAAAATGTTTGTTGCTAAACGAGACCTATATATATCTATAGGGAAATGTTCAGCAACAAACATTTTGACAAACATTTTGGCAAAACATTTTTCAAAATATGAGTTACAGGTTTTGGAATGGGCTGATTTTTGGTGAGGATGATCTCTACAGGGAATAGATCATCATCACCAAAAATCAGCCCACTCCAAAACTTCTAACCCATCAAAAATGGTTTACAAAAAATGGACGGTCCACGATTTTTCAACCTGTAAACATGGGGCTAGAAGTTTTGGAATGGGCTGATTTTTGATGAGGATGATCTCCTCACCGTAGAGATCATCCTCACCATAAATCAGCCCATTCCAAAATCTCTAACCCATGTTTTGAAAAATGTTTTGCCAAAATGTTTGTTGCTGAAAGGGACCCATATCTATATATATATGTATGGGTCTCGTTCGCTGGCTAACAGATTGGCGACCTGTTTGGCAAACTTTTGTGGATCATTAGATATAACGAGATCTGACGGACGCCGTCCCTCAATTTATAAGCTTATTTACACAGCCGTCCCTCAATTTATCACTATTCTGTGCTTCCTCCCTCTTCTCTTTAAACCGAGAGAAGGAAATAACAGAGTTCTGTCGAACCCTCTTTCTCACTGAAACATTCTCTCTCATTCATTCTCACTCTTGCTCTCGCTCTCTAGCTGCCTCTCTCTCACTCTCTCATTCTTTCTCGCTCTCGCCTGAAACCCTCTCTCACTCTCTCATTCTCTCACACACGAAGACAAACGGTTGTTATTCCTCCTTGCAACTCCATTTCACGAACACGAACGGCTCATTGCAACTCCATCTCACAAGCACGAACGGCTGCAACATCGCTGCAAATCTCTTTGTAGTTGAAAGAACTGTAAGTTTTTTTTTTTTTTTTGGAATTTTCTCAAACACTGTTATGAAATTATTCTGTGAACATGAATAATTTATTTATTCATGAAGGAAAAAAATCCGGAATTATTTATTTTGATATGATTTCCGATTTTATGAAGACAAAAAATCAAGAATTATTTAGGATTTTTTTTTCGATTTAATTTTTTTGGGTTATTTATTTTCTAGCTAATGAGAAATGTTCATGTTGAGATGTATTTTGAATTGGGTTTCTATTTTAATAGGATAATTTGTGTGTGATATAGTGTTGGTATGTTGTTATTAGGGTGTCATGAGATGGTGTCTTGAGGCTTGATGAGTGGTAAATGGGTATGTTAGGTGTTTGATAATATGCCAAGACCAAGTAAATTACTGTTTTGTTTTGGGTATTATTTTAAAGTTGAAAAGCTTTGGTGATTTTTGGGTGTTGGGTTATGAGTGGTAAATGGGTATGTTAGGTGTTTGATAATATGCCAAGACCAAGTAAATTACTGTTTTGTTTTGGGTATTGTTTTAAAGTTGAAAAGCTTTGATGGTTTTTGGGTGTTGGGTTACTAATGATTTAATTAATTGCTAGGTAGGTTAATGATGGTGATGATATTATATTTTGGCTCTATTATTAATAGTTATGTTCGAGGGTTTAGTTTCAATTGTTTTAAGTTTCTATAATCTATAAGATTGGGTGTCGGACTTCGGATTCAGTGTTGGTAAGTGATTATTCTAATTCTAATTGGATTCATTAAATTGAATGGTTAGTTAGAGTCACTATAATGAGGGTTAGTGTGAGGAAGGTTTATCGTTAGACTTCATAATTATAGATTATTCTATGGTGTTTTAGTTGCTAAAAAACTTTGGTTGAGTTGAGTTAATGGTGAAGAATGAATATTATTGTGCATAGTGGGAATGTGTGATGAAAAAGAATGGGAGAATGTGAGAGCATATAGGTCATTTTTCATTAGTCTATAACACGGGACATCCAAGTTGTTCCACCATGGGGGGAACCATGCTCCATTGAGTCATCTCATTATTCACACACACACACTGTAGACACCCCATTTTTGCATCCGCCTGATTAATCAACTCGTCAACCTGATCGCAACGGTTCCCCAATGATGGATGTCCATTCCAATGCTTTATTTTGTTACCAGATATGTTTCAGAAATCTGGATGAGGTATCTCGAACTGACAAAACTTTAGAAACCACACTACGCTAGGAAAATACGACCTCAGAAACATAGAAATCATCATCTTGCAAACCAAAAAGAAGCTTCACGATAAAAACCACTAAAAATGACCAAATTACCAAAATACCCCTAATATCAAAACAACCCTAGAACCTACGTTACGCTTAGAAAAACCCATTCAAAACACATAAAATAACAAATCGAAACCAAATAAACCACTTCTCCAATTTTCACAAAATTCGATAAAATTACGAAAATACCCCTCATAAAATTCATGACCATTTCACACAAAAAATTTCATAAATGATAAAAACCAATATTTTCATTGAATTCCTTACGAAAAACTGATTCCAAAACATCCTGAAACATTGAAAAATGACTTAAAACGTAAAAAATCATTTTCGAGGGCAAAACGGTAATTTTATAACTTTAATAATTAAAATTTTTGAAATTAATAAACAAATCATTAAATAATGTAAAGTGAAACATTAAAGTCAATCAAGTAAGACTAAAGTCAATCTTAAAGTCAATCAAGTAAGACTAAAGTCCAGATATTAAAAGCCAACCAAGAAAGACCAAAGTCAAAGTATTAAAGTCAATCTCATAAGACTAAAGTCAAAATCCTAAATCAAAACCCTAATCTAAACTAATCAAGTCAATCTTATAAGATTAAAGTCAAAACCCTAAATCAAAACCCTAATCTAAACTAATCAAGTCAATCTCATAAGACTAAAGTCAAAACCCTAAATTAAAACCCTAAAGACTAAGTCCATCTCATAAGACTAAAGTCAAAACCCTAATTAAAATTCTAAAAGAAATCCTAATCAAACCCTAATGCTTCTAAAAAAAACTTTATAAATAGGAGCCTCCACATCCTATTTTCGTATTAAAGAAAAAAATCCTAGAAAAAGTAGGTGAAGAAGCCTCCCCAACCTCCCCAAAATCCTAATTTTGAAACCCCAACTCCTTACCTAACACCCATGCTTTGATTTTAGCCTAAAAAACACCTAAAAACCTTTCAAAAACATTCCAAAATCCATAACAAATTCAAAGAATCCAAATCTAAGAAGGAGATACCTTGCCTCGGAGATCAGAAATCAGATCCGGAGATAGAACGAAGCAAGGAGTACGGTATAAGGAGTAGTTTCACCAGATCTGAGGGAATAGAACCTTTGCGTATCAAAGGTAATATTTCTGTTATATTTTTATCTAGGTTTTGTCATTAGCAATGTAGTCTTATTTGGGATAAGTAGAGACCGGCATTGGCCGGGCGGGGTTGGTGCCTAACACCTTCCAATCCCGTAATGTGATCCCCGGATTCAGTTTTTCTGTAGTAGATTAGTTTTTTATCCATTTTAGAGTCAGTTTGGTTCCTAGACCGTAATAACTAGGTGGCGACTCCCAAACCTCAAGGGTCAAAAGCGGATCCGCGCACCTGACGGATCGAGGGCGCTTTCACACACACACATGAGTGTTGAGTTGGACGGTGTGGTGTGCTTACGCGTACTGGTGAATCTCTAATTAATTTTTTATTTAAATAAAATATGTTTTATTCTAATGAATTTATTATTACTTCACAGAGAATTACAATTCTCATAAGGATATATATCTCTGATGCACATGGTGTACATAACCACAACCTTTTAAGAATATTATAACAATCTTCAGATTTCCTTATTAAATAAAAGTACATAGACGTCTATGTTCACACATGGCCATTGGGCTCACATGGGGATGATTCAGTACCTTTTTTTTTTTGTTTTTTTTTTTTGTTTTGGGCAAGGATGATGTCCCCATAGTTTAACTTTTTATTCTACCTTCCTAGTTCTCCAATATTTCTATTAATATATGAATCTGACTAGCCATACTAAGTAAGGATTTCACCCTTACTAAGGGTCTTTCCTTGGGCTCACCTTGTGGCATAGAAGGTTGTTCAAAAACAGTAATTTCCAAAGCTCGGAGGTCATGGAAAGCTGATGCAGTTATCTTGTACTGTTTGGGCTTTAATGAGTCAATGTAACCAAATTTTCTGGAATCAACTGTGAGTGTGTAAGCAAAACATTAAAACTGAGTGTGTAAATATATCACAGATTCATAGATCTATCATAGTTAAACATTTTGCATCTACTGCAGTAACAAGATGTGTGCAATTTTATTTCTGTTTTATAGAAATATCAATTGTTACACGCTCCTTTTTAGGTACATTTTGGTATGGACAGACCATTAAGAATGTGTATGTTTACATGTTCTATTCCCACACCCTATCATCTTCATGGTGATTTATTTGCTTTAATTTCCGTAGCCATAACTTACTCTTAGACATAATTTCACTTTTGTTATGTTGTATGGTATATTTTAAGTTTTTAGCTATAGTAACAAATAACTAGATGTGACATCCTTGTTTCTTTCCAATATGACAGGTTTACAAAACTCTGATTTGATGAGGCAGAGAATGGGAAAGATCAGCGATTTTGTCCCTTTCTTCAGAAAAGGGTTTAATAATATAAATCCACTCATTATGGTCATCTTCACCTTGTTTGTTGCAAGCAACTTCTTTGATCCATTGCAAACAGGGATAGGTATCAACATATATCACTATTAACCTTATATAGTTAGATTAGCTTTTTATTAAAATCTTTGATTGAGTTTGAGTAACTTGGGAGAGTTCTGAGTTTGCTTTCAAGCTTTTATAAAAATATTGTTATAGTAATGCCTAATGCAAGATATTAATCATTTTTATTCAAAATTTGCATCAACAACACCGCACAGGTTGTCTCGTGGGCTGCCTAAGGAAATTGCAGAATTGGTGTCTGTCTTTTATATTGGAGGAGTACCAGCAGTTTGTCAGTGTCAAAGCCAGGGTCACCGATATGAAGTTCATTGAAACATTCAATGTCATGGGCCTCAAGCAGTGCCTATATGACATTATATACCAATATGTGTCCCACAATAGGCGCTTGGTTTACACAGGATCTACACCAACTTTTTTCCACAATGGCCCATTGGTTTTGACCCGGACTCCGTTGAAGTTTGATATATAGGAAAATCCATCATCAATGACTTGTATTATGAGGTCGCAATAGGAGTTGAGCACGGACATTTTTCAAAACTAGCTGCAAATTATGATTTCCTCATTGTTGATCTTTATAGTAACAAATTCTAATTTTTCTTTATTTGAATGAAAGTCTGCATTTTTGCTAATAAACAGGCGTAGGTTTGATGAACGTGTTCATGCTATATCGATGAGTATAAACTCATTTGTGTTATATTAATGGACCACTACCTTTGTATGATAAGAACTTCACTTAGTTTCTTTATCTTGCAGCCATTAATCATACACACTTGTACAAAAAATTTGTGGGTCTGAACGCCTGCTTTTCCATTCAACGTCAAGTGTGTTCATATCCACTTGGGTATGGAATTGGACTTAGTGGCAAATGACTTGGGTGATTGGGTTGCATTTGACACATCGTTTGGGGATGGGTTATAGCTTCCCGTTGATCTCAAAAACCTTGGATTCATTTTTGTGAACACTAAGGAAGACCAAGATTATGAGATTATAGGATGAAAATGTACCCATTTGTTTCAGCTTATGAAGAAGGGATGGGTTATAGCTTCCCGTTGATCTCAAAAGCCTCGGATTCATTTTTGTGAACACTAAGGAAGACCAAAATTATGAGATTATAGGATGAAAATGTACCCATTTGTTTCAGCTCATGAAGAAAAAAAATGCCTCGTATATTCAATTTCACCAAATACTCTAATATTATCATCATTTGGAACCTTTTCATCAAACACTCGAATATTATCACCATTTGAAATTCCAAGTCCAGTACACTAAATATGATCGAATAAGTTAACTCCCGCGATCTCCATGCACTTTGAAAATCATTCAAATATAATTGTTTTATTTATGAAAATCAAACAAGCAAAGATAAAACTGAATAACGAATTCAACAAATACAATCCCCTTATTATTCAATTTGTTTATTCCTAATTAATGAAAAATACAGAGTAGGAACCTCATGATTATCAAGTTCTATACATTGATCTGGACCAGTAGCAACCCCTACAAATAATTTATCAAACTAAGTAAGGTATTACTAAACAGAGTCACCAAGTTAAGATACAAGACTTAAAATGGCAAGGCTTAAAATAAACATAGTCACCAAGTTAGGATACTAGAATTTGAAACCTCGCAAATAGTATCGTGTGGCTCTTGGTTCATAGAAACTCCTAGAAAATGAAATTGAGACTAATTCATTTGAATCGCGTAGTGCTCACAACCCTCTTTGCCGATTTGAGATGAAATCTCATAAAAGCAGTTGAAAACAATCTTCATCTGCATTCATGAGATGTAATATCATCAGACATTTAAAATGGGTAAAAAAAATCATTCTTACAAAGGCATAGAAATCAGTATTAGTGGAAATTAATTCTCTATCTAATTATCCTCCATTTGAAGTGCCACATTTCCTATTCTCTCAAGCAAAGGTGAGACAAGCAACAACTGAAGATCCTCAACAATCTCTTGATCATTTTGAGCATTTACACCAACAGTAAAACATACTAACATGCTTCTTCCATTCTGCCCTGCCCACACCTTGGAAGCCCCATACGTATCAATATATTCCAAGAACACCTGCCGAAAAGTATCATAACATAGATCAATTGAAAATTCATTCTGAATGCAAGTAAACGTATTTTCAGTATGGAAATAAGAGAATGAAAAGTGTAAAACCTTCCCAACCCCTAGTGTTGTGGTTCTGAGGTCGCCTGCATTAAGCAAAGAGACTGTGGTAGGGGCTATATTCTTCTCTGTCGACTTGATATTGGATGCTTGTCTACCTAGCTGTTCTCTTACGGCTGCATATTTTTTCCCAAGTTCTTCTCTGTTTGTGATGTACTTGCGTGTTTCTTCTCTTAAAAGTTTTGATTGATTACCCTTTCCAACCTCTCTGGCTACGCTGGTTGTTGCTTTCATTTCAACACCAGCCATATCCTGATTCAACAGCAGAACGATTGCACAAGTTATAAGGTTGTATAATGGCACAAAAAAAATTTAAAAGAGAGAGAGAGAACATAAGTGGCAAAAAGATTGACGTAATGGTGCTTCCATGGAATTTTAGTAACAATGCAAACGGAAGGTTATGTACCATAGTATTGCTGCCAGACTCAACATCCATATTCATATTGTTGAAACTCCTTGCCAATGGAATAACATGCTCACCCACGTTACGCCCTTGTTCAAGCCAAGATCATTCTTAAAAAAAATGAAGCATTTTAAACTGTCTTTCATTCAAGGGAATGTTTACCGTCCTTTTAACAACCATAGGCCGATATTTTATCTCAGTTGATCAAATCAAAATTCCACAACTTCAAATAATATTCTATACATATCACATCAACTTTTATATCTGATCATCATATATGAAATGAGATTCAAAACCGTAAAAGATCATACACAAGTAATTCTATGTATGATTTAAATTATGTAAATCATACACATATTAAATCAAAATTCATAGTGTTTATGAATGAAATAATCGTATAAAAGAAGTCATTAATTTCTTGCAAGTTCTTACATTTCCAACATATTTAACCAGCTTTAAAAAAAAATTAACATCAGCAGAGCCCTAAAATAAAATATAATTACTTACATTTAATTTTTATTTTTTGACGAAATACAATACCAAACCTCATATCAAATTTTTATCTATTGTTTTTCTCTTTCATCACACATTCCCACTATGCACAATAATATTCATTCTTCACCATTAACTCAACTCAACCAAAGTTTTTAAGCAACTAAAACACCATAGAATAATCTATAATTATGAAGTCTAACGACAAACCTTCCTCACACTAACCCTCACTATAGTGACTCTAACTAACCATTCAATTTAACGAATCCAACTAGAATTAGAAGAATCACTTACCAACACTGAATCCGAAGTCCGACACCCAATCTTATAGATTATAGAAACTTAAAACAATTGAAACTAAACCCTTGAACATAACTATTAATAATAGAGCCAAAATATAATATCATCACCATCATTAACCTACCTAGCAATTAATTAAATCATTAGTAACCCAACACCCAAAAACCACCAAAGCTTTTCAACTTTAAAACAATACCCAAAACAAAACAGTAATTTACTTGGTCTTGGCATATTATCAAACACCTAACATACCCATTTACCACTCATAACCCAACACCCAAAAACCACCAAAACTTTTCAACTTTAAAACAATACCCAAAACAAAACAGTAATTTACTTGGTCTTGGCATATTATCAAACACCTAACATACCCATTTACCACTCATCAAGCCTCAAGACACCATCTCATGACACCCTAATAACAACACATACCAACACTATATCACACACAAATTGTCCTATTAAAATAGAAACCCAATTCAAAATACAACTCAACATGAACACTTCTCATTAGCTAGAAAATAAATAACCCAAAAAAATTAAATAAAAAAAAAACCCTAAATAATTCCTGATTTTTTGTCTTCATAAAATCGCAAATCAAATCACAATAAATAAAATCGGAAATCATATCACAATAAATAATTCCGGATTTTTTTCCTTCATGAATGAATAAATTATTCATGTTCACAGAATAATTTCATAACAGTGTTTGAGAAAATTCCAAAAAAAAAAAAAAAAAAAACTTACAGTTCTTTCAACTACAAAGAGATTTGCAGCGATGTTGCAGCTGTTCGTGTTCGTGAGATGGAGTTGCAACGAGCCGTTCGTGTTCGTGAAATGGAGTTGCAAGGAGGCATAACAGTCGTTTGTCTTCGTGCGAGAGAGAATGAGAGAGTGAGAGAGGGTTTCAGCGAGGATTTCAGGCGAAAGCGAGAAAGAATGAGAGAGAAAGAGAGAGGCAGCTAGAGAGCGAGAGTGAGAGTGAATGAGAGAGAAGGTTTCAGTGAGAAAGAGGGTTCGATAGAACTCTGTTATTTCGTTCTCTCGGTTTAAAGAGAAGAGGGAGGAAGCACAGAATAGTGATAAATTGAGGGATGACGGTGTAAATAAGCTTATAATTTTATAACTTAAACCGATCGTGCGAGATATAATCGCGTCCATCAGATCTCGTTATATCTAACGATCCACAAAAGTTTGCCAAACAGTTCGCCAATCCGTTTGCCAGCGAACGGGACCCTATATGGAAATGTTCAGCACCCTAAGTTTTACCACACACTTTAACAAACGTTTTTTGTCCTACATGGGTTAGAAGTTTTGGAATTGGCTGATTTTTGGTGAGAATGATCTCTATGATTAGAAGATCATCCTCCCCAAAAATCAGCCCATTCCGAAATGTTTAGCCCTATGTTTACACGTTGAAAAATTGTGGACCGTCCATTTTTTGTAAACCATTTTTGATGGGGTTAGAAGTTTTGGAATGAGCTGATTTTTGGTGAGGATGATCTCCTCACCATAGAGATCATCCTCACCAAAAATCAGCTCATTCCGAAACTTCTAACCCATGTAAGACAAAACGCGTTTGTTAAAGTGTGTGGTAAAACTTAGGGTGCCGAACGGGACCCATATATATATATATATATATATATATATGGGAGCGGTTCAACAGCCCCATCATGGTGCCCCATATGGTGCCATGCATTTTTCAAAACATGGGTTACAAGCTTTGGAATGAGCTGATTTTTTGTGAGGATGATCTCTATGATGAGGAGATCATCCTCACCAAAAATCAGCTCATTCCAAAACTTCTAACTCCGTCAAAAGTGAATTACAAAAATTGGACGGTCCACGATTCTTCAACTTGTAAACTAGGGTTAGAAGTTTCAAAATGAGCTGATTTTTTGTGAGGATGATCTCTTCACCGTAGAGATCATCCTCACAAAAAATCAACCTATTCCAAAACTTGTAACCCCATCAAAAATGATTTACAAAAACTGCATGGCACCATATGGGGCACCATAAGGGGCTGTTGAACCGCTCCCTATATATATATATATATATATATATGAATAAATAAACTTAAAACTGAGTTAAGGGGTTTATCTCGTCTGAGACTACTCGATTCAACCATGAACGAGTCGAGATGAAAAACTGAGTTTTAAAGCCCATAAGAGAGGTGCTTCTCAATTTAATTGATGAAATTAGCCCTCTTCACGAGGTTAATGGATATCTAATTCTTGGAGGTAAGAAAGGTAATTTCATCCATGAATAAACACATGGGTTTTGATTAATTACTCACTCACTGAGTCTAGGGCTAAAACTTGGGCAGTTCAATCAGGCTCAACCTGATTGATGGGCGAGCCTGAGCTGAGTTATGTAAAACATGTATTCAGTTGGGGTTAGAATAATTAAATTCGAGCATATTTAGAGCTGAGCTGGGGTTGGGGTTTTGGATAACCCAACTTAATCTGAATATGAGATTATATAATAATATATAAGTATTTTTATGTAATTATTATTTTTTTTTTTGTCCAAAACTACCTAACTCGGGCTAATACAAGTTCAACCCAAGTTTAGAATCTTAAAGCTTGGGTTAATGAACTCAGGCTCAATACTCGGGCTTGAGTTGAACTTGTTTGAGACACACTATTAGAACTAAAGATAGATCGTGTGAGTAATACATACTTTTTGTGTTTTTTATTTTGAAATTTGAATGTGTGTATGCATAAATGATGTGATTGAAATATGACATCTATGATTTCTTTTTCGATACTAGTCATATTCTTTTTTTACTAATAATAACTAGGACAAACTAGTAATGTTAAATTTAATTATCTTTTCTTAGATTATGTTTGTATTCTGATTTGTTTTTACATTTTATAAGAATATTCTTCTTCAATAAACATGTTTTTAATGAGATCAGTTACTCGGAGATGGTGAACACGTCTCTGGTATAATCATCCATAGACTTGAACAAGTAAGCTAGCTAACACCTTCAATATTAATATTAATTGTGTTATGCATATTTTAATTTAATCTTATGACTGCAATGATGTTCCATGTTAATCTATTCACAAGGTGACGGAAAGATGATTTGCTAGTAACCATGGTTTCAAAACTCGTCCGAGACCGAGACATCGTCCGAGTCATCTTGGTATCAGGCATGAACAAGATGGACACACAAGTCAATTTTTCAAACAAGATTTAATATCTCCACGAGCATTTTTTAAATTTTTGGACGAGACGTTTTAAATGTATCAGAAAACTTGTCTGAGATGACTCAGTATCTGGCATGGACGAGATGAGATGCGAAACTGAGTTTTAAAAACATGTCTACTACTATATTTTTAGAGTGATTCTCCGAAAATCTTTTTTTTTTTTTTTTTTGTCCATAGCAAAGTAAAGAAATAAACAAGCTCCTGAGTGGATTGCCATGGAGTAGAACATACGGAAGTTAGGCAAGTGTAAAGTAGAGGAAAATGAAAGATTCACTGATTGTAGCTTCTTCAAAATCTTGGAACCTTATTCTTGTAACTGCACCACCTGCTTGTTGTAGATCTGTTGATGAGGTGCAACTGAAGTGAACTAATCCATTTTTACCCATATCTTCGTAAACAAAAGCTTGGTTGGAGTGCCCACCAGCCGCCTTTTGCAAACTGGTTAAGTTCATCATGACCTTCCACGTACGTATAGTACATTAGGAATAGGCCAGTAAAGCATTTCTGCATTTATGTTCAAGGAAGGTAATTAATGTTAGAAGAATTCAAATTCTCTACTCTAGGGAGTCAAGTTTCAGATTCAACTCTGTTGAAAACTTAAACTTCATCGTGGTTACACCATCAGCTAAGGGGACACAATTATAGTCAGTGACTTACTATCGCTAGAGAACTGCTGTTGCCACACCACTTTTACTAATGCCACACCAATTCTTATGTAAAATCACCAAAGAATTGCACACAGTTGGTGTGGCAATAGTAACCCTCCTATTAATATCACAGGCTGGGTTCAAAACCTGTTTTCATTAATGTAAAAGAACTAGAGGAAGACCAGCGATGGAGGGATACTGGACAAAACTTATGAAATTTGATTTTTTTTTTATTCGTAAAATACCCTCCTCAAAACCTTGATTTCTATCACTTATCATTTCTTTATACAAACCTTAAAACCCTTATTTTTAAATTTTTTTTACCTCTCATTCCTCTACAACTATGTCATCAAAGTCTCTTCCGTTTCTCTCATTTCATGTTCGAAAACTTATATTTTTTACGAACCCTAAAACTCTACATTTTTCAACTAGAAAATGAATGATTATTTACTGTTTGAATATTACATTGTTGGAATATAATTTCTCAAGTATGAATTCAAATCGAAACCAATACTTTTGGGGTATTTAATATGTTAGAAATCGAAATTAAATGTGTAAATGATTTCATTATGCAAAACATGTTATGTTTTTCGGTTAACAATTTATTAGCATTACAAAGGGTCTCATTGTTAAAATGACCATTATGTTTTAAAATTCTATTTGTAACCAGAAACTTTTAAAAATGATAAACGAACAACTTTTTCAAAATAAAATTTTAGATTTTAGATTCTAGATTTCAAAAAACAGACTTTAAACTTCAGAAATATTACCAAACATACCCTAAGACATTTTATTTTATTTTATAAGTACATAAAATATTAATAGATACTTGGCTTCAAATCTTGTCTTCACCCACTAATTACTAACCACTAATGTTTAACCTACGTATTTGTATTGTGGTTGGTATCTATTAAGACAGCCTAAGATGAGTGGAGAGATTGGAGAAATCAAAAGATCTTCCAAGATCAGTGAAAAGGGATCTTCAAAGATGAATGGAGAGAATAATGTCTCATTTGCAGATAGCATTGAATCATTCCTTATGAGTGCATGTCTATCTGTTTGAGATCTCTTCTATATTTACAGTGAAGTCTTATAAGGGTATGAGACCCAAAACAGTCTCAATAATGGCCACGACATGTGATACCAAAAGAACAATGACAGCAATAGAAATGCTAGAAGAGCAAGACCAAATAATGGAAGTGATAGTTTTTCCTCCAAAGGAAGAGGATTTCACCAATAGGTTTTAACCCCAAAACCATTCAAAAACAATTTTCTCCTCATGCAACTAGAACAGGTGCACAAAATAATGATCAACCCAATCATATTCCCCAAGCACTTGCAACGATGACTATTTTAAGTGAAGAGGTGGAATCTGAATGGTTCATAGACATAGGGGCTTTGGCTCATGTGATCGATAATGTGGATAACCTTATAAATTTAAAATATTTGTGAAAGTTGTCCGTTAGGGAAAGCTAACAAATTTCCTTTTGGGCCACCTACAATTTCTAGTCAAGAACCTTCAATAAAACTCATTTTCTAAGTATTATTCTTGTTTGTTGATGACTATACAAGGTTTACATGGGTCTTCCTGCCAAGAAAGAAATCCATTTTTTTTCTTTGAACTGTATGTTGAGAAGTATTTTAATAAAAAAAATCAGTTTGACCTGAAAGGACTATTTGAGAAAAGAGAATTCCAAAACCATTTACAATAATTTCGGATGAGACATCTGCAACCTTGCCCAGGCACACCCAAACAGAATGGAGTACCAACCACAAGCATAGAAATAAAAGAGAATTTAGAATAACAATGCTTTTTCACAGAGAAATTCTTAAGAAATATCGGGTTGAATCATATTTATCCACCGTATTTTTTAATTAATCGTCTCCCATCCTTTCCTTTGGGAATGATTTCACCATTTGAAAAACTATTTCAAAAAAACCTTGATTATGTTGAGTGTATATTTTCCTCCACTCTCGGGTGAGTCATACCAACTTAAGCCCCATGACTCACTTATATTCCTAGTTCTCCCCTACTCTAATAGATCGGTCTATTGGAGTAGTTGGTTGGTTAACATGGTATCAAAGCGCTAAGTTCGTATAGATCACGGATTCGATTATTTGCATCCTTATGAGTGAGGGAGAGTGTTAAGTGTATATTTTCCCCCATGGTGTGTCATACCCACTTAAGCCCCATTACCCTCTTATATTCATGGTTCTCCCCTTATCTAACATATCAGTCTTTTGGAGTAGTTGGTTGGTTAACAGATTATACATCCTTTAGGGTGTTCGATTGCAAGTGTTTTCCATACTTATGGGATTATCAAACAAGTTTGATCCAATATCCCTTCCATGTGTCATCCTTTGGATACAGTGAACATCATAAAGGATATAGATGCCTTTATCTTCCAACTAGCTTTTCTTTGTGTCCAGAGATGTAGTGTTTGGTTAAAAAAAAATTGCCTTCCAAGAGTCCTCCAATGTTGTATGAGACAGTAAATAAACAGGGGAGAGGGGAGATACTACATTCCGATCGTACCAAGGGAGGATGTGGACAACATAAACTTGTCCTCTTCTTATACCAATCACTTACATAACAAGGGTGATTACATTCAGGTTGTTCAAATTTTAAATGTTCCCGTTGCTAGTCAAACCTAACCAACAATCTCTGAAGGCCCATCTAGCTGCTGCTCATATCAGCCTGCACAACTTAATGAAGCTTATTTTGATCCATCTCACTACAGAAGTATCCTTGGAGCATTGCACGAAATTGATTATGTGGGAGAGCATGTTACATTGGTTCTTCTTACTACACACTTTGCATAAATCATCAAGCACATGCTAAATCCATAAGTGCACAAAAACACAAATAACATATTTCATGAGTACCTAATTATCATTAGGAATGTAGCATTCTCCATGATCTTCAAACATTTCACCAGCAATAGCACAATTTGCTATGCTACATCATTTTAAAGCTCTCAAATAAAAGGAAAACTACGTTTTGAGCATCCCTGCAAACAAATGTCTGCATAAAAATAATTCTCCATGAGACTATAATGGAATGGGGCATTAATACTATCAGAACAGAAAATACTTTTCAGAGAGAGAGAGAGAGAGAAAATGCATTAGATATCATTTATTAACAAAGTGATCACCCTTGAGGATGGTTGACTATCCTTCTCTGAAAACAGCCAATGCATAATTAAATAGCACTGAATTTTCTTCAAATGCTGCTTGCTCTTAGAATGCTTCAAAATACATGCACATGATTATGGGTATGATGCATGAACATGGGCCTAAAGATGAATGCAGATGTAAATAAGAATTTTAGTGAGATAAAAATGAAGAATTTGATCTTGATAATTTTCTAGATGGATAAGAAGCTTTACAAGAGATGTAAACTTTCAATTTATCATAACAAATCTAAATGCTTGGCAAATATTTGCAAAATTGATTCAAATATGATGCATGATGAAGATGTTTAAAAGTAGGTATTGAGGTATGTTTACCTAAGTCTTTTAAACAAGTGCTTGAAGCATCCATAAGAGTGACTAACATTTCATAAGCAGATCATGGGCATAATGTTTTTAGGAAGCTTTTCTATGGCTATCTTTATCTTGCACACAGTGCAAACCATGAGTCAAGGAGATAATAACCATATTAGGTTTCTATATTTTTCATATTAGAAGGCAAACCACTTGAAATGTGCTCTTATGTTAACCAATCTGAACCCTACTAAGCTTAAACCTCAACTACAAGACTGAAAAAGCAAAAGAACATATATTTATGAACCAAGCTGTATAGGCTGACAAGTTGGATAAGGTAGAAAATACTACCTCCCATGATCTTGTATTACCTATTTCCTCCAAAATGATTTCCATGGATTTCTTCACAACTCTTAACACAATGGAAATAATAAATATTGGAAATTCAGCATGAGATATAGATATATCTTTATGGAAAAAAATAAAGATAGAATACTCATTACCCATTTAGGATTGGCTCTTGCATCCATACCATCTGAACTGAAGCTACTTTTGATAAAATTCCGACACGAAATTAAAAACGGAAGTAGACCTTAAAGAAATCCAGTAAGGCAGAAATAGCTCGAAACAAAGGTTATTCAAACTACTTGCATGGCATCCAAGTGACAAGGCCACTCAAGACAAGTTCAAAATAATGAAAAAAATGTAGTTTTAGTCTAAAAAAGCATAAGTGACTTCCACTTGAGACAAATGATTTGCGCAAATCTTGTTCACTAAGTGATATGTCATTCACTATCATCACCAATAATCCCTACAAGAACAGATCCCACTCTCAAAACAATTGAAACGAATGGCATCTCTAACCATATCTTCCTTTTCGTGACATTCTCAATGAGTTTCACATCCTTTTGGCAATTATCACACATCATTATGTTCTTAATTACATGGATTGGTGATCCTAAAGGTGTGCTTACTGTGTTAACTAAGATACTCTTCATTGATCAATCAAAAAAAGAAAAAGGTATTCCTTGTGTTCATATTTCACGTAATGCAATAACTGTTGCAATGTCAGGCACATACCCCGACAGTTTTATCTGTGATAAAAGTTCCCCTACCTTTTCAAACTCTTCTGGATGTTTTTTGCCCACGGAAACAAAGATATGGGTATTATATCCAGCTCACCCCAGGTTCTTTCTTGATGTCTCTTCCCCTCATCAACTTATGATTGCTTACAACTCCGTCCCATGTCTTGGCCTCGGCATACATATTAGATAGAAGGATATATGTTCCCACAAGTTTAAGATGATCTCTGCTGCTCGCTTCCCCAAAACAAAATTCCGATGGACATGGGAAGCAGTGAGCAAGCAGCAAGGTACGGCAGGCAACAATGTCAAATTTGATTGGAATAGACCACCAACAAAGGTTACATACTCAAGGACTCTCAGCTTCATCGAGTAGTCTAGCCGTACCCAAAAGCTCAATGATGCAAGTTTAGTGCTACTAGCAGGATGTTTTCATGCATTTCATGGACTCTAAAACTCACTTTAGAACATAATACCATGAATGGAATCATAATTTTTCATATCATGCTTTGCATCCATTACTATTTATCACTATTCTACTGAGCATGATACGAAACTATGATCCTTACACGTCAGCAAAAAAATTAAATTAAATAAATCAAGTGGTGCATATTAATCAGAGATTTTAGCATGCTATCACTTGAGCATGAGCAGCCCACCTCTAAAACTCACTTCCCTGTAAGAGATAACCGTCCATCTTCAATATCAGAGTGGAGTGTCTTCACCAAATCCATTGAACCTTCCCATAGCTTCAGCCCCCCATGTACATTTGCACTTGATTATCTTGATACATGAAAAACATAGAATTGATTCGTTTCAAATATCTCTTATTCTAGAAAATAAATAGAATTTGTTATTCTTACAACACCTTCATATTTCCCTGGGACCAAATTTGAGTTCGATAAAGCAAAGAACCTCACAGGTGCTGACAACACAGAGTTGAGTTGAGTTGTAGAGTTGAGTATTTTGGTAGAATGGGTGAAGGGAGCAATACCTTAAGCAGAGTTCAACCGACACCCAACTTGACAGGCTCCAAAGTACGCTTGACAGTAGATGACATTTGTTTGTAACTTGTAATAAAGACTTCCTTACCAAGCCCGTGATGGGAGTTTCCAGATATCATTGGATTCCATGTTATAATGCTCCGATGGATCATATCCGAGAACACTTGCGCATCTTCAATACTACCACTTCTTATGTTGAAAAGAACCCCCCAACAATCAAATAATCCTTAAATCCAGACTTAACTGCACAAACATTCAACAAATCCCAATTCCTCGAATGCAAAGAACCCAGCACAAGATTTCACCATAAGAGCATATATGTACTCATTTGGTCGAACTCCCTCAAGTTCCGGTTTGATCAAGTGCCTTCCTCAAAGTACTTGTTTTTGGGCATAAGCAGCCCCAATCACTATTGAGTAGACCACATTCTGGTCGTGCAACGAATCAAAAGCATTCCTTGCACTGAAGATCTTACCAAATTTCCCATCCATGTCTATGATCGCACTACCAAATAAGACATCAACCTCAATTTTTCTCCCAAAGATTCAATTGTGGACTTGCAAACCAAATTTCAAATCTTTGAAACGAGCACAAGGACCAAGAGTAACATCTTATTCCACAAATTCATCCATCATCTTACAAAACACCTCGCTTAAATGCCCATGTTCCATAAACCCATTAACAACAGAATTATAAGAAAGAATATCAATCAAGATTTCAACATGTAACCAAGACATTACTTGCCCTCTTCAAAAGCTCCAATGTCAGAATAAGAAGAGACGATGGTAGCAAATATATATTCATTAGGATTCTAAATTCCCAAAATTCATAGTTTTAAACAATTTGACAGCTTCAGAAGTAACCCACTGTGGAAATAGCTCCAAGAAACTATTCTTTCAGGCATTCCATCAAATATTTGACAAGTTACTGAAATTTCTCCACAATTGACATATAGATTGATCAAAGAATTGGTTTGGATGGCGATGATCAACTGAGCATGGATCATTTTACTGAATCTCAAGTTTTTTGTATAAGCAGATTGTTTTAGTAATTTAAAATATTTTCAAGGGATGCATAGATAATTAGGGTGGCGATGGGTCGTGTCATGTTGAGACAAGGGTGTTTATAAAATGTCCCAACCCGAATCCAACCCATTTATAATCGTGTCAAATCCTTAGACCCGAACTCAAACCGTTTATTAAACATGTAACACCACACGACCTGTGTAACCTGTTTAATAAACAAGGTGGCTTTTGTCATGTTTTGGTTGATGATAGCATAACCCATGAACATAACACAATTACGACCAAACACAATCATGTTTTTGAAAATATAAACTTATGTGGTTATTTAGGAAGTTTCTTACAATATTTTGAAAAGTTTTTAGTGGTTTACTTTCGATATGTCCTATTGCTAGGAGAACTAGCTAAACTTGTACGTTCTAGGGAACATTCTCATAGCGTGCCTTGCTAAGTAAAGAGAGCCAAAATAAAAATGTCTATTCCTCCATAACTCAATATCTCAATCTGCTATAATTTTCTTGACAAGTCTTTGCATCAAGGCTATCTTTAAAATATATAACATGGATTACAAGTCAGAAGATGAAAGTAGTAGTATAAGATCCAACAAATCCAACTAGCAATTGAGATACAATCTAAGGCATCAAATGCTAAAATAGAGTCCCATTTAAAAGTAAACTTAATTCTCGAACAAAATCCACCCCTTTAAACTCATTGAACACCTTACAGTCTTAAACCATAAAATAAGCTACCGTAAATACTACTAATAATAACTTTTAAGACACTGATGTTGGTACTATATTTCAAACACAGATGTTGGTTCTAGATACTGAATAGATACTTCTACAATAACAAATTTCAAATTTTCCCAATTTCCTATTGTACCAATTGTTATTATTGAGCTGAACAAAGATACACTAGGATATTTATCTCCTTGCCACACAGTTCAACAGGGATCCTCTTATACAATTATATTACAATCACCTATTAACAAGAAATTTCAACACATCATCATAAATCATAAAATGGGATAAAACCAAAGTCACTAGCAAAGCTTAGAGATTGAGCTCTAGGAACAGAGTAAGGATGTCATTTCTACAAGGTTTTTCCTCTCACACTGTTTTGTGTTGGGAAACAAGACCAGGTGTGAAGTTTGAAGCACCAAACATGTTGGCCACGTTGGACAAACAGGTTTGGCAGATTCAGTCTCCTCAAACTGTTTTTAACTGTTTTTCCAAACACACCCTACTAAGGTTTGAATTAGTTTAAATTTAAAGCGAACCCCCCTGATTTCGCACACTGCTACACAAAAATTTATACCCCTCCCCCCCAAAAAATAAAAAATAAACCTAACATTCATTTTTTATTTTTTATTTTTTGACTGGTAACCTAACATTCATTTTATTAACTCAAATGACTAAAAAGTGCATGTTAAGTTTAATTTACAGAATCTTCAGAGGAAGAGGGAAACAAAAACAAAATAAAAATAAAGTGAAAATGAATCTCATCGGCATTTTATGATTCAACATGAAAATCGCTCTACTTAGGCAATGGGAAAAGACTGGTTTTGTAAAGAAACCAATCCCCCCTCTCTAATCTATGGCTTATTTCTAATTCCCCAGTCCTCAAGTTGTATTTGAAAACATTCCCTTTCTCAGCCCCTACTCTTTTACCTCTCCATCTGCGAAGGGTAATGGTTTTGCTCCATGAAGACGCACCAGAATATCCAGAGCCTCTCGACTTCTTAACTTCATATGATGGTAGAAAGAAGCCATGGCCTTTTGGTTGTGTTGAAAGATTTTCCCCCAATTCACACAATATCTCTTGGTCCATTAAAATTGTAATCTTCCATTACTATATTGTCCTCATCCTTCTCTCACGATCCACATCTCTATACATGTACTTGTGATCCTAGTATAATTAAACCCACCACCATCGCATTCTCCAATCACCACATTCTCACCATCACCGCCACCACCACTGGGAGGAGAAAGCATAAGACCAGCAGGATCTTGAATAGGATCAAACCAGACGATATCTTCAGCAACTCTCAAATACAATATGCCACCAGTGAGAAAAAAAATTACATTTGAGAGAACAAATTTAGCCCTTGATTCACGCCAAACACTAGTTTTAGAAGAGTAGACTGTAAATTCGACCTCCCTTGGAATGCCATTATAAATTTGACTAAGAAAAATCTCATCTCATCTCATCTGGGCAGATAAGCTCATAATCCCGCAGTTCCTATATCCTTTGGGTTACTGATATATACAAAATCTTGGGTAACTGGATTGCAAACGTATAATTTAAGATACATATGATGTTCAAAATTTATTTATTTGGTAAGGGAGTGCTAGACCATTGCTTGAGTTGAGCCGACCAAAAATGTTCGTTTCAACCAGGGGGGTTACTACTAGATAGCTCTGATGAAGTGCTTTGTGTATAATAGCCGAAGAATAAGAAGAACACTACTGGTATTGGTACCTAACTTGACGAAGTTGGGATCTTCTGAGATAAAATTGCGCCACTTCTTACATACAGATTTGAAACGGAAGAGGGACTTTACCCGTAATCGAGGAAGGATCTCCTCAAGCAACAATATGTCTTCATCGATTAAGGGTAAAGATAAGGCTTCCTTTTGTATCTCCATCTCTCTTGGTTTCCTCTTCCTCTTCCTCTTCATTAAATAATCGATAATCTAAGTATAATCCGTTCCTTCGATTGCGGCAAACAATACCCAACCAGAGATCTTATATACTTATGGTCGAACGAACAAGAGTTGTTTGTTTCTGCCACTACCTTCTAAAACCAGACCCACACCTTCAGATGTCAATGAGTCGGTCCCGGTTCGGTTCCTATGGAACTTTCAACCACAACCACTATATTTATTTCAGGTCTGGCTCCAACATTAAATGGAATCGGATCCGGTAGCACCAACAAACATGGGTATACATCGATTCCAATTTTCAGGAATTAAATGAGAAAAAAATATTTTAAATCATTATAAATAAATAAATAAAATTCTTTTAAAAATATTAATATATTAACTATAAAATTATTAACTTAATTATAATTTCGTATATTAAGGATATAAATTAATGATTTTTTTCTAAAATATAAAATTTATTTTAGTTAAAAGTAATAAATTTTTAGAAGATATAGTTCATTTTAAACTCAAATCGATATTTATATGAAAAATTGAAGAACTTTACTTAACATGCATTTGGTAATTCATAAATGTAAAAAAATATGGGATTTGATGATAATAATTTGATTATATGAATTTTCATTAAATATATATATTTTTATATTTTATTTTCTTTAGTTTTTTCGAAGTTTTCCCTTGCCGATTTAAACCTGTACTCCAATTTTGTGATTATGGGTACCAGGTGTCAATTGTTCGATTCCTAAGATAGTTAGAATCGAAATTGTAGACACCCCAATGTGAACAGGGCCCATGCAAAAAGCAAAAAAAAAATGTATTTTAAAATTAAGGAGGCATAAGGGCTCAAGTCCTCAAAAAGTTATTTTTCATTCCACATAAAGGATTCGTAGGGCCTCAATTGACCTAAGGTTCCATCATAAGAACCACTATAACCAATTCTAACCCACTTCAAATTCAATTTCTAAAACCCACCACCTTAGTTAAAATCATCAAAATCAAAGTCCAATGCTCAAATCCACAATTGTTTTGAGTTTCAAAGCCCATTGACCAAGGTCAAAGCCTCCCCTAATCACTTGCCACATATCACCACCACAATCAACTTCTTAAAAGGTCAATCGTATCATCACCACCACCATCCCTACACCATGTCATATGCCAACACCTAACACCATCATTTCCTCTAAAAATCACTTCACAAGCCATTCCCATGCTTCGCCATACCCCATCCCCCTTAATCAACTCACTTAACCCACCAAAAGCAAACACATATTTCCATTTTTGCCACATGTCACCACCACAATCCACCTCCCAAAAATCCATCACCTACCTCCTTACATTGACCACACTTTTAATCCAACACCTACACCCCTACCTTAACTCCCACTCAATCCAAGTATGGGTTGTCTGACCAATCCATTTTGATCTTATCCATGGGTATAGATAAAAAAAAAAACGCATTTTAACTCTTTTACTAAGTTTGCCTTCCACTAATCTCGTTCCCTATACTTCACTTACAAACCTCATGTCCATTGTCCACATTTTCCTACTTTTGACATTTTTTACCCTAAAAAGTAACTTCAAAAAACTATAAAAATCCATTCATTTCTCACAAAATCCCTCATGTTTGAACCTCCTCTTTCAAACTTCAAACCCTTTAATCTCTCTCAGTCCCTCTAAAAAATCTCTCAAGTCATACTCTCAATCTCAAAAAACTCTTAACTTAAAATTCATCCATCGCAAGTCTCTACATTACAAACATCTCACCGTCGTTTTCTCTACATTAAAGTCAATATCAAAATACCTCTTTTAAAGACAAAGAAGAAAGACAAGAAAAATGTGGGGTGAAGATAAAAAAAAAATACTAATCCCCATTCTCTCCTTCCATCCTCCCTCATTTATCTCTCATCTCTCTCCTTTATTTTTTGGTTTAGATCAATTCTAAGATATATTGGACACATTTCCTTATATCGATAGCTTGGGCTTTGGCTTGATCAAAAGGGTAGGGATTGAAATCCATTTTTTTAAAAAAATCTTTTAAAAAGCACCCTACACAATTTGCACACAAAAAAAAAAAAAAAAAAAAAAAAAAAAGAATTCAAGGCTAAAGGCATTATAACCCTTTCTATATGAAAAATGACTCATAACCACCAAGCTCACATATTTTCAAATTGTGTGTTTTCAAAGTCATTGACAGTAATAGGACTCCTTCTTAAATAATGAAGCCCTCATGATCTAGGTCAAAATTAAGATCCCTCTCACTCGAGGGTACAAAACCAAATTTCATTGATCTCTTATTTTCTTTTATTTTTTAAAAATAATTAATTATAATGTTACTACTTAAAGTTGATAAAGTAAGGTGCCTAATACCTTTCCTGTTTTCTAAATGGACTGTTTAGCTAAATCTTAGATAGATTAGTTCCAAATCCATATAATAGTCACTACAAAATTGATTTTCAAAATTATCTTTCAAGTACCCATGCATGCCATTTTCTAAAGATGAACGGTGACGACTCCAAATTCACGTAGTGTCGATATTCGAACTCAAAAATTGCATAGCTACAACTGACGACTCCATTGGAGAAACTAGAAGACCCAATCATTTGTTCGACTTGGCCATTTTAATATATATATATATATATATATATATATAATATATATATATATATATATATTTTTGTGTGTTTTTTTATCTACTAATGCACTTGTCAGTTTCATGATTTATTTTTCTATTTTTTTGTAGGAGAATGTTTGTAATAGTTAGTTACTCATTCTTGTTTTTTTTTTTTCTTTTGATGAAATATGTGAGAATTGATACACTTTTCAAAATGCATGTACACACACACTTGACAACTTATTACACAACCACCTCCTTCCCTTGTTCAAAATTAGCCCCGGATACCGATACGCTCAAGCCTCGAGATCG